>NC_140292.1:9243986-9248986 GCF_964030765.1 Micromesistius poutassou | reverse complement strand
TTGATTTCGGTAAATCAAGTGTTCAGTGTTTGAAAGCGGTCATAACTAATAGTTGTAGATCCTATAGTGTGTTGACTCCAGACGGCAGCCCTACGGTTCACGTCTGAATGTGACAGTATTTATCTGGCCACAACTTAACACATATTAGTCTTGTCTGTGAGAAAGTTCTTACTCTTACAGCTATCTAACCAGCCCTTTGTTGAATCTGCCATAATAATAGTAAACTAGTTACTTAGTTACACTTGTAACTAGTTACAAGTGTAATGTATCCATTACACTTGTGAATCGAATCCACAACACAACAACAAATGGTTACGTCCACGACTACCATAACTACTTCTACTTCTATGGGTCAAGTCAAGTCAATATTTTAAATTACTTGGAGTAACCAAAGTGACGTACAGTTGAAGATCGGTAAAATAACTTAGCGTCATGGCTTGTCCACTAGAGGGCAGTCTAAACACAGCAGCCTGGTGGACGGGAGGCGTGTGGGAGGAACCACGGTTTATAAGTCTTTACAAGTGTGCAGTTAAAACAGCGGTATATTCTGTAACCACCATGTTTATAAAAACCGTACAGCACTATAAATGTGTTGAGAATGAGTAGAAAAAGTGAGTTATAGTGAATTCAGAATACATAACAATAATGAGCAGGTCATGGGTTAGGTGTCTTGTATAATGATTTGCAGGTAGACTGTGGGGGAGCGTACCTTTTGAATGTGAGTCCAACACCCCAGCTAACCATTACACTTTAGCTGGACCTCTGTAAGAGGAAGAGTGGTGGTAGTAGTGTAGTAGTAGTAGTAGTAGTAGTAGTAGTAGTAGTAGTAGTAGTAGCAGCAGTGGTAGTAGTAGTGGTAGTAGTAGTGATAGTAGTAGCAGTAGTGGTAGTAGTAGGGTTAGGGTTTGGACCACTCATCACTAGAGTAGGGGGCTAACCCCGGTGTCTCACTCATCACTAGAGTAGGTGTCCTGGCTCTGTACATCACTAGGGTGCTAAACATGTATCAACACGGCCCCCTACTCCTCCCCATTTCTATAGCATCATTAAATCCCCCACCTCTTCAGTGTGATGGCCCGTGTGTGCGCTGAGCGTTCTGGAGCTGCTGGCTGCCATGCATCCACCCAGGTGACTGCAGCACCAGAAGTGTTCATGGTGGCCCTTAGCCGAACCAAACCTTCTGCAGCGGCCCGTTGGTGTCCTGATGTCATCGTAGTACACACCAAGTATTTACACACAGGCTGCCGGCAATTTGTCTAAACACAGCAAGAAACCATCGCGTGTTTTTGCTGTGTTAGGAGGGGCTGGATTAGAGTTAAGCGTGTTTGTTTTTCCTCCGTTGCGTTCTGCGCGGCGGTGGATCAACACGGCGGAAAACAAACGGCGGTCGTGTGTTTCCGTGGGAGCCGGGCCCACGCGGTGCCGTCGATGGAATAAACACGCCACAACGACGAAGAGAGTTTATCAGCAGACTTCACGCCCACAGGATGAGGTTGAATTCTCACATGATTCAGTCAGTTAAAAAGAAAGGAATACAATGAATACATTGTTTGTTTGTTTAATGGTGACTACTCCCCTCCGTCTGTCCTAAACATCATGTCATTCATCACAATAACAAACATTCCCCTCCCGTCATCATTACCAAAACTCTGGGGTGGACATGTGGTTCTGATGGGCTCAGCCTATGTTGTGATGTACATGTTGTGAGCTGTGTGACCACAGGCTGGGTGCTGCTGGGTGCTGCTGGGCGGGGTGTAGCAGCACTCCTGAGACAGAGCTGCACCCTAATCCCACCTGATCCCTCTGACTCCCACTCGTCTCTGGGTCGGCTGGCTACCTCTGGGGTGGGTGGTGTGTGTGTGTGTGTGTGTATCCGTAGGTCTGTCAGTGAGAAAATAAGAGAGAGAGAGATAGGGAGGAGTAAGACACTGGGGGAGGGATAAACAGCAGGTAAGTGTCCAGTAATGTCCTCCACAACAACAGGTGGTGAGTTCCTGCTTCCTGCTCTATGAGGAAGCAGCCTTCATGTCTTCTGGAGTGAATCCAGATCCAGAGAAACAAGTTTCACCTGAAGAAAGAGTCTGCTGCCTTGCAGTCTGTTACCGTTTATCACTATCACGTTCACTACAGCCACATTACACTGTATTGTTCAATGTTTAACATAATGAGAATTTGAGGAATTTGAAAAACAAAAGATTTGATTTGACACCTCCACCCTCTTTTCCCAAGTTCTGACCTCTCAGAATTGGTGAGGATAAGTCTCTATTCACTTAAGGCATGGATCAATTCACTGTTTCCTTGACTGGTTCATGTTTGTTCATTCAGTCATTTTATCATTTGTTTACTGGGTAACTTAGTTACTTACTTTCTTATTGTAAAATAATTAACATTATCCGGTGAGTGTGTGATACTGTGGAATCTCATTCGGATTGTTCTATCTTTCTCCTTTGGTTCAAGTTCAAGTTCAAGTGTGTCCAAGTAGTATTCTTGTACGGTTCACTCAGTCAATGTTTTTTTAAAAGAAGCACATATTATTAACCACATAGTAAAACAGTCCACGGAGTAAAAAGGTCCACATTCTAATAAATATACTAATGAATATGTTAAATGTATATAATATGATAAATATGTAGTGCAAAAAGTGCAATAAAAGACAATGTGTGAGAAGAGGAGGTAGGTGTGTGTGTATATGTGTGTGCGTGTGTGTGTATGTGAGTATGCATGTGTGCGTCTCAATGGGTGAGAGTGAGGTGGGGTATGGTATTTCCATAGGGACTTTAGGGTTGACTCGAGATTCTTCCAACAAATCGATCGTACATATGGAATGAACACGACAAAATGATATATTATATCATATCCTATTAACTAATAAATAGAAAGAGAGGAAACATCAGATGTTGAATGTAGAACCTTTTTATTATTTATTTATTTTCAATACAACTTAATCAAATGAACAAACATACTAAAAGGTGATTAAACCATGAGTTGATGAGATCTCGCTAGATCAAATAGTCAGCATAGGAGCATAAGAAATAAATACGGCGTTCAGGTCACTACTGTTGACAGGCAGTTCTAATCACATGCACCCGTTTGGTTTACTCTAATGGTGCAGGAGTACGATAAACACAAAGATTTCCAAACATCTAGTTCTAAACAAAACATGTTAGTTCCAACACTCTATCCACGGTAAGACTGGTTATAAGTAAGGTACAAAGCAAGAAGAAAAATAGAATAAATCCTATTCTACACTTTTGTCTATCCTACGTTGTCCACAAGGCTGACACCATGAATCCCTCTCTCACCCTTTATTGTCTCTCTAAATTGCTCCCTCTATCCACCTGCTTCTCTTTAGCTCTCCGTCTCTCTCTCTCCATCTCTCTCCCACTCTATTGCTTGGTCTCCTCTATCTGCTCCAGCTCGCTGGACTCATCCACCACCTTGCCGTTGATCATGGTCTGAGTCACCACCTTCACGATCTTCCTGGTGCGCACGTCAGGCTCCTCTGCAGAGAGAGAGAGAGAGAGAGAGAGAGAGAGGGGGGGGGGGGAAGGGAGGTGAGGAAGACAGAAGGAGAGGACAGTGAGAGAAGAGGGGATAAAAGGATGATTAAGGATGAAAGATGAGATAATAGCCGAAGAGAAGATAAGAGAGAAAGGCGGAGACAAGACATGACCAGACCGAATGTGAGGAAATAGTCTAGGGAATGTAAGGCTGTAAATTATGGTATATGTTATTCTATAGATGACGTTTACCACGGTTAACTTTGAGGTGCTTAAACACAAAAACAATGGTTATCCTTTAAGGGACCTTTTGAAAGGATGTTAAGCTTCATAATTGTTGTTTTATTTCTAGTCTAGTGACACACGGTAATGTACGTTTTATAGTTTTTTCTGTTTTTGTGTGTGTGTGTGTGACTTGCACCTCCCTTAACGTTTCTGATGATTGTGAGATAATCTCCATTCTAAACAGAGTGAGCGACAACACTGTAAATATGAGCGTTAACACATGCAGTGTGAAGTGGTTAAAGCTAAATAACTTCCATTCTTAAAGGTCAGACTGTGATATCCTTCACTTTTATGTTACGATTCACAGCCATCTTATCTGACAGGGAATACTTACTTTTTGGTAGGACTGGAATTGCCTTGACCCTAAGTAGAGAGGAACAATGTTTAAAGCCAGTTTACTTCCTTCAATGTGGCATTCCACTTTACTAGCCATGACATTATTATAATTCAAATATTTTATTTTAAGACATTATATTATTGTGTTTTTTAACAGAAGTACTTGTTAACACAAAAACGACCATGCAATTTGCAAAAGTAGTTTTCGCCGATACCTCGCCCCCCCCCAAACCAAAACAACAACAACAACAACAGACTCACGTCTCCTCCCCTTCCAGCAGCCGCCTGTAGGTGGCGATCTCCATCTCCAGGTTCTGCTTGATGCGCAGCAGCTGCTCATAGCTGGTCTTGGTGCGCTGCATGTCCAGCCGGAGCTGGGACAGGTCGTCCTCCATCTGGCTCAGGGTGGACTGCAGTCTCTCCATCTCCCCGGAGTACTTCTGGCCCGTCTCGCCCAGGTTCCCCTCCAGGGCGGACACCTGTGGGCAGGGGGGGGGGGGGGGGGAGGCAGGGTGGTCCCGGTGTCAGGGTGCGTTTTTGTTATTTGTTGCTGTCACCACTTTACAGTCAACATGCAAACTACATCAGTGAACAAATGAGTTGTGGGGTGGTAGCTTTTTCATGTGAGACAAGTCATTGCTAGTCAGACCACTGAAACCAACTGAAACCAGTATGGCAGTCTTGTTGCCCCTCGGAGAAGATATGCTCCCTGTCAGTGTCAACAAGGATTAGCCCTTTTCCAACAAAACAACTTTGCTTCCTCGAAAAATCCCTGACCCATTAAAGTATAGAATAGCAGAAGATCACAAATAATTTGTTCAAATGAAAACATGATCCTGACTATATTTAACAGACTGATCTCAAATTTATCATAGGACT
>NC_140292.1:9233986-9238986 GCF_964030765.1 Micromesistius poutassou | reverse complement strand
GTCTCCATGAGCCAGCCGGCTGTGTAAAGCGTGTGTTCCGTGCTGGCCGTACGTCACATCATCGTGTTACAGCACTGACCTCTAGCTCCACGGTATGGGCCTGGGCCATCATGGAGTCCAGGTCGTGACCTTTTGGGATGCGGTCGATCATCAGCTTCTTGATCTTCATCTCCAGGTCTGCGTTGGAGTGCTCCAGGGTCCGCACCTTTATGACATCGCATCACAACGCATGTTTTAGGACGGCGTCGGTGGTGTTATTGCAATGACGTCTCCTGGAATCAAACCCTTCCGCGAGTCAATTGATTTCAATGCATTATCAATATTAGGAATTGAACACATTTTGCAACCAAAGGTGTGTGTGTGTGTGTGTGTGTGTGTGTGTGTGTGTGTGTGTGTGTGTGTGTGTGTGTGGACCATGTTTGCTTTTCTGTCGTCCACTTGCTGCACATGTTTCGATGATTCAAATGGTATTCGAATATGATTACTACTACTACTATGAATATGAATGAGTGAATAATACGATTGAGTAAATGTTTCGGAGCACGTTCCTCTCCTCACTGACCAGAAGGACAGCTTGAGATTTCTAGTTAAACTTGACGTTTTATGGTATTATTATACTCTAGAACATGACTAATTAGATATGACTCTATAAAGGCATACTTTTCTCTGATCATCTAAACAACAAAGGCTTTCTTTGTGTTCGTCTCTCAGCAGAGAGGTGACTGACCCCTCAGCTCCTGAAAGGCCACACTTTTAAACACACCCTACCTAGGAGGAACAGCTTACGACGCCTCCTGCAGCCCCTGTGATAATTCATTGTTCAGTCAAAAAACATAGAATAGCACCACACCAATTACACCTGGAAGGTTCTCAGCACAAGCACTTCGTCTTCTCACTCCCCCCCCGCCCTCCCCCCCCGCCTAGCCCACACGACCGCTGATCCGTGAAGCGACCAATCAGAGCGCATCGCGCAGCAGCAGCACCTTGTCCAGGTAGCTGGCCAGGCGGCCGTTGAGCCCCTGCATGGCCTCCTTCTCGTTGGCGCTGTTGCCATGGATGCCGTTGTGCTGCAGGCTGACGGGCCCGTTGAGCTCCAGGCTGGAGGCGGAGCGGCCCAGCGGCCCAGAGGAGGAGAAGGAGACGGAGGCCCGGGAGCGCTGCCGGCCGCTGTCCCGCAGGGAGAGGCTGGAGAAGGAGGGCTGGCGGCCCAGGGAGAAGCTCCTCACGGACATGCTGGAGGACATGCTGCTGGCTCGGGAGGGGGGGGGTCTGGCTGTCTGGGGACGACATGATGTGGGGGGGGGGGGGGGGTCACCGTCAGCCCTCGTGAAGGAGGCCTCGTCGTCGTGTGATAAGTTGCAGTGCGTACAATGCTTTTTTTTGTGTATTTAAAAAAAGATGTATTTTTTTTAATCATTTCATGTTTTCACATTTGTTAAATATTGTATTCGGTTGAGCAGAGTTGCTTATCAGTCTTAATAGGCTTGATAAAGGGTATTATCATCAGAGGAACACAATGAACAAAGGGACTGTTTGAGACAAATTAAAAAGAAATAAAACAGGTTTACAGGTAAACATTTACTTTTGAACGGGCACGTGAACGCAGGTTGCTGGGAGACCGGGGAGGAGAGAGGGGAGATAACGACGCAGTTACCGGACTAAGGAAGGCTGTAACACTCAGAGCCCTGCGGTGGTAAACAGAAGGCCTAGGGTGTAACAATCGCGTGACCCAAGGGGGAAGTGAGAGCCTGGGTCTCAGCAGAGGCTATTGAACGAGTCCACCAACCAGGGCTCTCTAACAAACCATCTCCAATTCTGTTGCAACGTAGGAGAAGAGAAGGCTCATCATTTTAACAGCTTACGCTGTTAAACTCAGTATTGTATTTTCAGGGTCAAATAAACGCGTGCCGCTAAACCTATCACTACCTTGAGATATATATAAACAGCCAAACAGACTTTATGAATGTATACATTGGTATAATGACCAATATGACTTCTTTATATATTTATATACATTTCATGAAGGGGACACAAATCCAAAGATATTTTCCCCCAAGAAATATTTTGTCTGACATTATCATCAAATATTGTTAACTTATATATCTTTATTTCTTTTACACTTGTGGGTTTGTGTGAGTGTTTGCATGCATAATCATAGGTGCTCAATTGTAGGTTTCAATTGTAGATTAGCGGACAAGCGGACCTCTCTACCTCTACCTGTCTCTGTGTGTGTCTCTCTCTCTCTCTCTCTCTCTCTCTCTCTCTCTCTCTCTCTCTCTCTCTCTCTCTCTCTCTCTCTCTCTCTCTCCCTCGCTGCCTCTCTCTCTCTCTGTCACCCGACCCCCACAACACCATTCTTACAACGCTACAAAGAGGAGTCCTATAGGGAGACAGACAGCCCTTGTTCAGATGAAAGATAGAGCTTGGGAAAATGATCAGGAAAATATTCAGACGGAATTCCAATGACACAAGGAAGAGTATTGTTCCCCAGGAAACGGATTGTCATTTCCTTTCAGTGTCCCGAATGTCCTGATAAAACTGTGCGGTTTAAATGTCATGTAATTGAGATCATTAATACCTCATTTACACAGAACTAAGTCAACTGCAACCAGAAACAATCTCATTATTACATGTTAACCGTCAGTTTAATAATAATATTGCATCTGGAGAAAAGGAGGATGCTGAATAATTTAAATGATGGAACATTTGTATAGTTAACTCGTAAAAATGTATTCAAATCTAAAAGTGTTACATTCAATTTAACATATAAAAAAATAAGCAGACGTCATAGATAATGTATTCAAAGGAAGAAATGCACATACCTGTATATGTAATGACGAGGAGTGTGAGTGGTTCAGGGAACTGTGTGTTGCTGATGCGACAGGTGTGCTTATAAGCAGGTGAGCCCGAAAGGGGAGGGACTTTACCATACCATAAAAGGAGCGGACGTTTGTATGGCACCTGGTCATTTCTAATGAAGGTATGCCTATTTGAGCTGGAACGGGCCTTGTGAGAAGCGTCTCCTTAGAATAAACGTACTTCATCATTTTGTTTCTAGATTCAGTCAATTCAGACCACTCACGTCATTTATAAATGTATTCAATGAATATATCCCACAAACAGCTTGTCAATCATCTATATCCTGTTAACGCCAATACGTTTATATATGCCTGGATTAAAACAACCTGCACACTACCTCACTTCTGTGAGTATATGGTAGGCTATCCTGCAACACATCCGTTTTGTTGTGGCTGCTGATAGTAGAGGCTTTGTTGTTGATGGCGTTCATTGCGTTTCCACACCTTAACGGGACGATTGGCTGTCACTATAACAAGTCGAGGATATAATGAAGTCTTTGGTATCGTTGCACCACATGGCCTGTTTAAATAACAAAGATGTCCTTATACCGAGTGTGTGCAGGTGGGTCCCTGCGCGCAAGAGACACAGGAGTCTATGTCCCTTTGTAACCTGACTCTCCCGCTGCCTAAAAAAACACCACCCTGATAAAATATTCAAGAATTGGCCAAGCTGCTTTTTACAGCCTTGGTTTGGATATAAATGCCCAGAACAAACAGAAAGTAGAAAAGTTAGAAATACCTTAATGTTGTTTCCCTCCAATCACATTCAAAACAATGGCCATGGATTTCAATATTCCAATTCCCTATTAAGTTATATTGAACTTGAAGGAACTGCAAATACTGTTGTGGGCCAACATACTGTTATGTAATGAAGATGGTAGATATTATAATTTATGAAAAGAAAAGGGAATAATGTCGGGTTGTGTGTCACCACTGTGTGGCTGAGCCTGGTAAATGCAAAGTGTAATACGCCTAATAGAGGCGTACTCGTTAGAGCCAGTCATGGCGTCTGTTCACCAGCAGGGGGCATCAACACCCTTTGTGTTCATCGTAGACATGTACTACCTGGAATAGAGGGTACAGCCGAACCCCTATTGACATTATAACCAAATGGTGGCAATATGCAAACAACAATTATATTATTATATAATATATCAAATACCGATTATTATTTAAAACAGAAGTGTGTGTTGTTTTTTATAAACAAACAATATAATTCCTGAATGAGAAGTTGTTTTCTGGCTCTCATTTTGGATTATGAAATCAGTCAATATCAACTTTTCTTCTGCATAAATAAATACGCCCAGACCCCCGGTATTTATTTGATGTTGATTCAGAACACTAAATTGCTCACTAAACCATCCATGAACGATTATGCATGAAGCATATAAATGTGTGCAACTTTTCAATCAGGAACAAATGCTTAATAAATATTTCACAAAGCATAAAAACAGCAAATTTGACATTGTCATGCGTGTCATGTGTGGTTCTTGCTGTGGTTACTTTCTTTGTTGTTCCCCTCCCTTGTTGTTGTATATTCTTTTTATGATTACTAATGTTGTTTCTCATTCATTCATTTATTTACTTATTTATTTATTTAAACATGTTTTAATTTATTTAACGACAACATTCTCACTTTGTCACCCGTGTGATTCCTTCCACAGACAGATAGACAGACAGATACAGACAGACAGACAGACAGACATGTGGCATTCAAGACATTCTCTTTACCTCCAGGTTGGAGGCTGTCTAGCTGTATCCTAGACCCGTCTTACCTCCTCACACAGTATAGGTCCTATAGCCTTGCGATGACGTCAGAGCAGGCCTCGTCTAAAGCTAGGCCCACCCGAACCCCCGTATCGGGGTACTGTGTTTCCACGGCCTCCTTGGCACTCTCCTCCTTTCCTAAGATTACCTCAAGACTGGAACCCGGTCGCAGATCGGTCGGTGGATTTCCATAACCTCATTCGTTCACCGATACGAATCAGGGCCAGAATAAAACTGCAGGAGATAAGGACTTTATATTTGTGCAGCACCTGCACTTTACTGTTTTTTGTTCTGTATCCTCCATGGGGTTATGGGGGGGCGGGGGTAGGAGTTAAACCACAGGTTGCTTTGGTGTTCTGGAAACACGAGCGAGAG
>NC_140292.1:9204754-9223786 GCF_964030765.1 Micromesistius poutassou | reverse complement strand
AAAAAAAAAACGTGTTTTGTTTCTTCAAGTTTTATATCGAGACCATAGCCTGAGTGGAAATAAAACAGGACAAATTCATTTTTTTGCAAAATGCATGTTTTTTTTGCCAAATATAACATGAAGGGTCTTTCCTAGTTTTTGGGATAAAGGCATGTTGCGGGGTTTCGTTTCCATGGCGATAGCTGTTTGGTGTTGACTCCACGAAGGTCTTCACGAGGGCGTTCTCATGGTTACGACTGATGCAGTGTGTTGAGAGATAAGGCTGGGGAATTATTGTAAAGCTTGTATTTGACCTTTTTCAGTCTCTATTGAGTTAGGGCCAAGGCAACATGATTCATAAAAATGGACAGACTATGAATGCATTTGATCATTATATTAGGTGCTTTGTCAACCCTTGGAAATGCTGTGATTAAGGATCTACTTCCTGTGTGTCTATGGCCCTGACTGAGCATTACTCTATTTCTGTTAACAACATCGGTACTTTTAAAGTCATTAGAAATGATTAGTCCCCAAAGCTTTTGAAAACACACTAAACTGCTTCTGTAACCTTTAAAGTCCATTAAAACACATAATCTCTGACAATTTAACGGTGGTCATCTGAGGAGAGTCAGAAATGTGCAGCTATCACGGTGTGAAATATTACAGATTGGATTTTGAGCCAGGTCATGAGCCATCGTAGGATTGTGAGTCATGACCCTAATTTGGTAAATCATTCCAAATGAAAATGAGCAGATTTGCAAGTCAAACGCATCAGTATTCAGACTCTGTTTTGATTCCTGTATCAAATATTGTGTCCCATCCGTTGCATACATTTTTATACCAACAATGTCCATAGTTTAAATAATACAATGTGTAAATATATATATATATATAGTTTATATATATATACAATGGATATATATATATATATATATATATATATATATACATTTTTCGTAGTTTAAAGAGTACAATGTGTATATATATACAGTGGATATATATATATATATTTTTTTTTTTTATTATTTTTTTTTTTCATCGTTTAAAGAGCACAATGTGTACATACACATTGTGTACATACACATTGTGTATGTATACACCCAGGATGCCTGGATAAGGACTAGAACCTTCTGGGGGATTTCTTCTTCCTCTCTCTTATTTATTTTCTGCTCTGTGTTGTTTTCTCAGTGTTGCAGTGCATCACTTGACATTACCCAAGCAAGTTTGAGCCGCGGCGCATCAGCTGAAAGCAATTTGGTCCCGAGCGCAGCTGCCAGCCGGATAAGACTTTCCTTCTTTCGTTTACTTTGAAATGCTCCGGGTTTTTTCGTTTTCTTTTTTTTTCCTCTCCATCCAAAATACACAAGGCAGCCAAATTGCTGACATGTGTGGGAGGGGGCAGTGAGACTCCCGCATTCTTTCATGCCCCACTATGCAAAACTCCACGTTGTTTATTTAAAGAACACTGAACACTTTAGCACTATTAAGAAACATGTCATATAGTAAACTAAAGGTTTCCTCCCAGGAAAATTCCCTGTCCGTTTATTTTCCTTTTGCAAAACGTTATTTTAGTTTTGACTCACAAACTGCCTGTATTCACAACCAAGCAACAGTCGGTGTAGTTGGACTTGTTTAGCGCGCAGGATGCTAACGCGTTAGCTCGACGTGGTGTGATTGGACTGTAGTGCAGGACGTTAACCGGCTAGGTCAATGTGGAAGCTTTATGATTATCAATACTTTTCTCTCTTCCAATCTCAGGTGGTTGAATTCATCTTTACCTGACGAAGCTCCGACCCGACAACATGGCCGACAGAGACTCAGTATCTTTGGCGTCGAACCCGCTCCCTTCATTCCACTTGAGCGTTTGATGATTTTATCACTTCTGATTATTCTCAGAGCTCAATTTCAACCGACTTATTTATGTGTTAAGTATTCTTTTTTTTTCAGATCTATATTTACTGATGTAAACAGAACCCAAGAATGCTCAAACAGTGGAATGTCTGGCTCACGCTTGTCATAAAGCATAACGTGTCCGTCCATATATATGTCCATCCAATTTTCGTTCGGTCTTTTTTGTTCTTTTTACTTTTTTTTTTTGGACAAATCATTCAAATGGAGCCTAATGAATACCAACAGGATCCAACAAAGCATAAACAGCTTTCAAAACCATACCTCTGAATACAGGGGCCAGCAGACATACACCATGATGGGCTCATGCAGGGAAAGTCTACACACTGTACATAGAAGTACAGTAGGAGGCTGAGGGAGAGAGAGGGAGAGAGAGAGAGAGAGAAAGGGAGAGAGACAGCCAGAGGGGGGAGGGAAGGGGAAATAGAGAGAGGTAGAGAAGGGGGAAGGAGAGAGATAGAGAGGGAGAGAGAGGGGAAGCAAAGAGAGAGAGGGAGAGACAGAGAGAGAGGGGGGGGGAGCGAGGGGTAGAGGGACATGGAAGGGCCCTTTCTTTGTGAGTGATAGCCCACCGGGGCCCTCGTTGAGGGCCGACACAGGGCCACGGTGGGGCGGGGGGGGGAGGGGGATGCTAACCCACCTTGACATGCGTAAGGAAACCCAAGCCTGTGTGTGTGTGTGTGTGTGCGTCTGATAGGAACCCACCAGAGTAGCTGCGGCGCGGCGCTGTGTAGTTTGAGCCGCGGCTATTGGTCCCTTTTAACTAGTGCTGTTTACATGAGCGCACTGCGGCGGAATGCCCCAGTGTACCTTGTAGGAAACCACACACACGCACATGCACACACACACACACACACACACACACACACACACACACACACACACACATGCATGCATGCATGCATGCATGCACGCACGTGCACACACAACAAACACCCACAATGAGTTAGTCAGATACAATTTTTGATTTAGTTAACCCCGCTACTACCAGGAGTGCTGTTTATGGTTCCTATGCCAGCTGGACGTGTGTGTGTGTGTGTGTGTGTGTGTGTGTGTGTGTGTGTGTGTGTGTAAGAAATATGGAATGTTCATAATTAAAATAAAAGAAGTAAATGAAAAGAAATAAAGGGAATACAAGGAGGGAAGGAAGGAAGGCAATATGGAAGGAAGCACAATAGGAAGGAAAGCAGATTGTAGAGAATAGTCCAAGACAACCAAAAGATTAGAGTCAGGGTGTAGGTCTGACCAGGTTGTTCCTCTAGAAACAGTAAAACACCAAAATATAAGGGAGAGAGGAGATAGAGGAGGAGAGGTGAGGAGAGGTAAAGAGAGGTGAAGAGAGAGAGAGAGGAGGCGAGGATTCACAAAAGGAGATGGTGACAAGTAGAAAGTGGATTGGATGGCGGCACGCAGAGGAAGGCAGGCTGCAGAAGACTTGTAAAACAGCCCGGAGGGATGGAGAGCATAAGGGGGAGAGACGGAGAGGAGGGGGAGGGCCGGCGAGAGGGAGGGGGGTTAGGGGGGGGAGACGGAGAGAGGGAGTGGGGAGAGAAGGAGCTATCAGCAGAAAAGTGATGAAGGACTGGGATCCTGCCAAAATAAACACGACCGAGACCAGAAGGAGATGTAGCGTGCACACACTCAGACACACACACACACACACACACACACACACACACACTCACACACACACACACACACACACACACACAAACTCACAGACACACTCACACCGAACACACCCCACACCACACCTACAGCTGCAATTACACATTTTGTGCACAAATAAACAATGTGACGTATGTTTTGAACATGTGCACCCCAACACAAAACATACACACACACACACACACACACACGCACACACACACACACACACACACTTACACACACACACACACACACCTGCAGACTAATCCAATAGCGCGTCGTGTTGCTGGTAGACCACAGCGTGTGGAGTGTTAATCTGTGTGACAGACGCCCTGGCAGGAGGGGGGACTCCTCGTCTCGTCAGGTCTTCAGACACCGCAGAACAAACACACGAGGCCGACGGGGGAAGTTCCATGTGGACACTTCTTTAAGTATTCCTCAAGCACTGGTTCAGGCTGAACGCACCAGATCCAGTTCAATGATTCCACGACCACACGTGATAAGAGCACAGGTGCTAACACTGCTCGACGCCTTGATATGAAAAGCAACATTTTTTTATCGATATTTTACCGATGTGTATATTATTCATATTGCTTATGAGTTTAAAATATATTTTTGTTTGATTCAAATTGATTCAAAATGTACAAATGTTTAACTTTGCCACATTTTCTTTTGGACAACAAACCAATGCAAGTGATCAAATGGAGAAAGGCAAGTGATTAATACAAGAAAACACTTCATGTTCATATGATATATAATACATATCATAGGGATCTCTCCCAACGCAGACCAGTGTCATTACAAAGCTGACCATGCCTGCATGTGACTGTGTATCCTTGTGCGTGTGTGTGTGTGTGGTGTGTGTGTGTGTGTGTGTGTGTGTGTGTGTGTGTGAGCGCGCGTGTGTATATAGCTTTGATTTTCTAGGATGCTACCGAGCCAAAAGGACGCCCGCTGTGTCTTGTAGCCTTCTGCCCGCTGCGCGCCGCAGGGGCTAGCCTTCAGGACGACCGCTGAGTGTTGGTTTAAGCGCGGCGTTTACAGGCCTTGAGAAAACAGCCGCACGAAAACAGCTCTGCTGTGAAGCGCATCAGCACTCTCTCACCAGCCGCAGTCCACGCTGTGACAGAGTCTAGGATGTGTGTGTGTGTGTGTGTGTGTGTGTGTGTGTGTGTGCGTGTGGATGCATGCATCAGTGTGTGTATGTAGCGGCATGCATTGTGTGTGTGTCTGTGCTATTGTTGGGTAATGAGGTGTCATTTAGAAGGATCTTTTCCCTCACGCTGTGCTGGGGCTTCACAGTCGCCGACGGTGGGGGAAGGCGGTTTGGTTATAAACAGAGTTGATGAAAACGACCAAAGCTTTCTCAAGCCTTCAAACATCACATCCATGTGAAATAAATACACGCTATCTCTAACTACTGGGCGCTGTTGACCCTGGGCGACATCAGAAATTAATGGAGAATATTCTGCAGCAATAAGAGCTTAGTGCACAACATCGGGTGATACGGCGTGGGCCGGTGTGTGCATCGGTGTGTGTTCGCATGCCTGCATACGTGCGTGCTTGGGCCTGCATGCATATGTATGCGTGTGTGTGTATGCGTGTGTGTGTGTGTGTGTGTGTGTGTGTGTGTGTGTGTGTGTGCAGGTGTGTGTGTGTGTGTGTGTGTGTGTGTGTGTGTGTGTGTGTGTGTGTGTGTGTGTGTGTGTGTGTGTGTGAATGCGTGCATGCATGTGCCTGGGCGTATGTACGTGTACGCGTGCGTGTGTGTGTGTGTGTGTGTGTGTGTGTGTGTGTGTGTGTGTGTGTGTGTGTGCGTGTGTGTGCGTGCATGCACCCCTGCATGCTTGGGCGTGCTTGTGTGTGTGTGTGTGTGTGTGTGTGTGTGTGTTCTAGCCCCTACAACCAGCATGGCTGCAGTTCAAAGCATATGTGTGTGTGTGTGAGTGTGTGCGTGTGCGTGTGTGTGCGTGTGTGTGTGTCTGAGGGGATGAGAGGAGACATGAAGAGAAGCACTCAACGACATGCAGCTCTCAGATCACAGAGCCTCATGAGAGCACAAGGAAACCAACGTAAACAAATCAAGGACACCCCCACCTCTCAGGGGCTGTCAAATCAAGTGCACCCACATGTTGTTGTGGACCTCCTAATGGCATCGATACGCAGCACACACTACACAGCGCGCACACACACTGCACACCACGCACTCTCATGTGTGCGTGGTGTGGTGTAGGGGTGTTGCTGTGTACCCTTTTGCTAAAATAATGATTGTGTGTGTGTGTGTGTGTGTGTGTGTGTGTGTGTGTGTGCGTGTGTGTGTGCGTGTGTGTGTGTGGGTGCATCTGGTGGTCTCCCTTGTATGATGTATTTGAGTGAATAGAGAAAATTAAGAGTAAGTTTAATCTTTGGAAAAAGAGCTTAATAGCTGCCAATCAATAAAAATGAATGAATTATTATTATTATCAAGGATTTAATCAGTATTATATAACTCTAGAAGAGAAAGAACGTTTAAAAGCTTCAAGAATATTCCGGATTACTCAATATTGAATGTTTTTTCACAGCACACTATTTTGAGCGTACCATGTTTAAAATTAAAAATAAGAAAACATTCTGCAGCGGTGCAGTTCTGTCACGGAGCAGGCTACACATGAAAGACTCATCATCGGTCACAACGAGTCACAATCGAACAAACAGACGCACAAAGCCTGAGCAACGTGACGGACCCGCGTCAGGCTTTATGCGTCTGTTTGCCACGGGGGGGGGGGGGTGGGGGGGGGGGGAGGGGTGGGGGGGCGAGCGCTCCGAGTGTGTGCCAGCACGGTGGCGGACCGCCCCGGTGGGCCGCGACGCTCTAAGAGTCCAGTATTGTATTTCTTTCCTGTGCCAGAGACCGTTTCCTGCGGTGCTTCGGAGTCAAACAACGATGACCTTCTGCTTCCTGAGATGGAGGCGCTGCCACGAGCCTCGGGGCTCCGCCATCAGGCCCCCCCCCCCACCCCCAACCCCCCCCCCCCCCCCCCCGGGGGTCCGTCTGGACGTCTGCTTTGTATTCCGAGCCCCCTTTTTTCCTTCGATATACATAATGAGTCTGATTCACCCCGCTGCGGCGGCCATCTTGCCTCCCGACCCCTGCCTGCAGCCATTCTGCTGCTTATTTTTCTTTCTTTTTCGTGTTTATTTGCCTCCAGTTTTCTCCCCCTGCCTCCTTCACACCTCACTTTCCCCTCACCTCGGGTCAACACTTTTTCAGTTTTATTCCGACACTTACGGAAACCATCTGAGGTTTTGGTTAGAGAATAAGTTACGAGAAAGATGTAGGCGTGTACACAAGGTACAGAGGATACAACGGGTTTATTGAGACAGAATGAACGGAGGAGCGCAGAAAGGTTTATTGGTTCCTTCTAAGGTCGGGACCCCGGGTGAAGAGAGCAAGGTGCATCCAATAGGGTCAAACTAAGCTTTGTATCCATGAAGGATCGTGTACATTATATTGGGAGGAGATAACTATCAGCCGGCTCACTCGAGAAAATTATTATTATAAGAAACCACCAGACCAGATAAACCTCCAGTTTATTGATTAACTTGTATCTTTTCTCCTTCTCTCTCTCTCTCTCTCTCTCTCTCGACGGGTTGGAAGTGAGTCTCTCATAGGCCACAGGTCCAGAGCACACCTCCTCCTGGGATACACTGGGGACCTTTTCAGAAGACTCACATAAACCATGAAGACATGGGACACCGCGAGAGGGGGAGAGAAAGCAAGAGAGCGAGCGATACACTAATTCAACTCAAAGATTTTCACTGTTGACATTCCTCATGAGGCCCAAAGGTTCCCGACGGTCAGCTTATGAATATAAATACCCAAAGATATACTTTTGAGACGGACAAGAGACCTCCTTCCATCGCAAGACTGAGCTACACCCTCGCGTCACCACTTGTGTGCTCATGCGTGCTAGCTGTCAAACTGCGAGCGGCGGGGCCTATTGGTCCCAATAGGAATCAACCACCTGACTGAGGGTCAATACCCAGCATGCTTAGAGCTGGAGACGGAACAAGAAGTCAAACCACACAACAACATAAAAGTTAATCCGAAGCGGCCAGACCACGGGGATGAAAGACAGCGACCTCAAACACTTTTGTGGATACACGTAAATAAACATATTTTTAGTACACTCCCGATCATTCCTGGCTTTTGATCAAAATAGTTTTATTCAAACGGCGCAACTAGCGTTGTTCCGCAGGACGACCCGTCTTGACATAGACTTCCGCTCTTGAAACCCAGGTCAGTGGTGGACGTGTGTGTGCGTGTGTGCGTGCGTGCGTGTGTGTCTGTCTCTGTGTGTGTGCGCGCAGGCACACCCACAACCGACAGGCGTTGGCAGCACACTAAAGGCCCTGCGTATCTTCAACATGACTCCTCTCCTGGCCGCAAGTCAAAGACAGGAAGCCGGCGGGGAGAAAAGGAGGAAGCAGAAGCCGCTAGCCTCTGGCCGTAGGTAATGACCCTGACCTCCGACCCCCCCTCCCCCTCCCCCCCCCCCCCCCTCCGCCCTCCGCATCAGCGTGACAATAATACGCGCTCTGACAAAACACAGGCGTGTAAACAAGGTGTTGCCAAAGCGGAGACACTTTGCGCTGACGTCGGGTCACACCACCCTTCGTGACGTCCGTATGAGATTTATGTTTTGGAAACGTGGACGAAAGGGTAGAAAAGCATTTAAAGTCGTAATACAAATATCCCAAAAAAACAAAGAGTTTTAAATTAGACTTTTATTATAGTTTTTCCCAACACAAACCATAACACCGTGCGTTGTTGTTTGTCCACTGGTTACATTTACATAAGGGCATGAGGAGAGATAGGAGAGGCAAGCCTTGTTCACAGAACTATTCTTTGAGTCAGAAAGGGTTTGACAACGCCGGAAGAGCCAGGTTGGTGCCACGGGGGCCCCCCCGTCAGAACCGACCCCTTAACGGACTACGCGGACGTGATTGGATGATGGGGGGATTCCACGGTACATTCTGGTGTCTCGGACCGTCTCTCTCCCCCGGGGAGAGAGAGAGAGAGAGAGGTCACCTCCAGGGGCCCCGTGGCTCCGGCCCTCCCCTCACCAGCTCCAGAAGAACATCTTGCTGCCGTGCTTGGCGGGCTGCAGCTTGCCCTCGATGGCCTGGTTGGGCTCGGGGCGGGGCCGGGAGTGGTAGGGGTTGTCTGGGACGGGCCGGCTGGTATTCACCTTGGTCACCTTGCGGGGGGAAACAGTGAGAGGTGGGTCAGTGGTGTGTGGGGTGGGTCACCCCTGGCCTTGCTTAAAAGGAAACTAGTCTTATTGAACATAGTTGTATAGAACTTGTGGAATTCATTTGATAGATCGTATGAGAAATATTGGATTATTCATGACATGAATAAGTCTGACACGCAACAAAATGGAGCAATTCTCATTTTCCAAGTTGTCCACTCGCCAGTTTTAGCATAATGCCTCTCTGTTCTTTACCCTCGTCTCCCTTTGAGCAGCTTCAGCACGTCTCACGCATTCATAACCTCCAGCATAAACCAAACCACCAGACTCCTTTGTCCTCACGCCCTACTCTATAGGACATTCCCGTTGTCAATCATTAACCCCCGAATCTCCAAACCGGCCAATCACAGATCACTCTGCCCCCCTCCCGGCGCTTCCCTGGCTCACCTTGGACAGCTCCCCGAGGTCGGGCCTCTGCCAGCCCAGCTTGTCCAGGACGCAGCCGTCGAAGCTCTTCTGCTCGGAGCGGCAGCGGCGCAGCTCGGCGATGTTGGAGTAGTCCAGACAGGTCCAGTACTCCGTGAACGACTCCGCACAGTGGCCCTTTATCTGCCTGCAACGCACACACACACGCACACGCGCACACACACACACACACACAATGTCAAAAGGGGTCGAGTGTAAACGCTCCGCCATCCAACTGGATCAGAGTCAGAGAAAAGAGAAAAGCCGTCATCTCGGTTCCAGAGCTCTGCGAGGGCGTCAGAGTTTCCCTTTGATTTGCCCGAGAGATAGAACCTGACAGAGAACCATGGGAACCAGGGAGTACAAATCCCCCCTCCTCTTATCAGATTAACCTGGGCCGGGAGAGCGGGAGCACGGCCCAGGATTTAGGATCAGATTGGGCCATTCCAGTAGTGCTCACGTTACACCAGGGGATCCAGAAGATATTGTGAGTTTTGGGAAGACAAGCGCTCCGATAAGAACACGTAAACTGAATTGCCAGGGTCGTTTTTTTTTTCTTCTTCCAGCCGTAAGGTCATAACCAGATCATTTGAATGGAGTGTCTCTTAAAGAAGAAGAAAAAAAAAAAAAAAAGGTGTTTGACAAATTCCCAAAAAACATAAACAAGCGCTCCAGGGCCCAGGGCCCAATTACACGTTGGTGAAACCACGTCCCATTACGATAATTACAGATCCTCCGTCACGCAAGTCCTCCGTTTACGTTTGGGTCAGGGGGGGGCTGGCCCGTGTTCCTGTTTTTAGAAGTGGGTGTTATTTAGAGATGAAATCCACAACCTGTTCAATACCCAGACACGCATGCACCTACACACACACACACACACACACACACACACACTAAACACCTTTCATAAACACAGACACAACAGTTTAGGGTGAAATGCGCCAGACAACTTCCTCAAGCCCCTCCTCTTGGCAGTTTGACAGACACTGAACAGCCGAGCCGATAGTTAGCTAGCTTATAGTTGTGTCTGGTTACCTTGTCTACACCTCAGCATAAACTGGTCACCAATCTAGGGTGGGAGGTTTTAATGTCCAAGCTAATTATACTAAAGAGTCAATATAAATAAATATAGATATAAATCATATATATAAATCATGTTCTCTTAATAATAATTAAAATCAATAATTTGCATAATGATGTATTTATTACAAAGTTTTCCTTAACTGTAAATCATACAAATACAGTCGATCCTTTAGTCATACCAGCCTAGAGCAAACCTTGACAGCCTGAGTCAGTCTGACGCTTTTCAACGTTTGTAGAAACCAAACGTATTGTTGATACATAAGTATGGTAGTACTGTGTTTCGTTGACTTCACCGATTTTATTTATTTCACTGCAGATCTCTTGATACATTTTCTCTCCATAACTATTCATAACATATACAATCTCCACAGTGTGGCCTTTATGCCACATGGTGGATTTGATGGTGGACTAGTTTCAAAGAAAAAGTAGAAATGTAGAGGAAACCATAAGACCCTTCTCCCATCAACAGCTCAGATCGTACCCAAAGTGAGGACAGAAGAAGACTGCAGCCAAAGTTGCCCATTTCTCTGTATATCCACAAAGGACCACAGACGTCCTGGAAGCCCAGAATATCACGGAGCCGCGGGACATTCAACGTCACTGCTCACTTATGATTGACTGTCATGTATACACACGTCTACTGTTATGTCTGAGCAGGCTGGCCTGACTGTGAAAGAAGCAACAACAATAAAACGACAACGATGTCGTGTTCAACGATAAAGAGTCCTGGCCGACCAAAAGGAAATTACAAGTTAAAGCAGGAAAGCTGTGTTTTTCAAAAATAAATGTTCTTTTCTAATTTAGGCACAGGGGTAAAAATACTCTTTCTGAAGAAAAAAATTAAAACTGACAACTTCAAACCCTGAGCTGAAATGAGCAAGTACAAATTATTTTAATCCTGGCCACAGTTTCCGAGGTCAGTAATTACCCATCCAGTACTTTCTGCTAGTTGCCATGCACAGGAGTTCTGCGCACATACGTCCACATGCCAATCTCACACCAAAAGACAACAGCCCTGCAGGCAAATGTGACTATAACTCCTTCAACTCCATGAAGCTACAAATAATAAGCTTCTGGATGGCGCGAACAATCGGCAGAACGCAATGTATTACTAATGTTGGCATAAATGACTCATTGCAGACGATAACAGGACTACAAGAGCTAAATGCTCAAGACAATAACTCAAGGCAAGGAAAGAATTACAGTTGGTGATTTTGATATTGATGCCACAAAGTAGACATAATGTGCACCAACAAGATGCTATAAAATAATCCCTTGCAGTATCTATTGAACATGCACAAATAATTACACCAGTGGTACAGTTACTCTGGCTTAAGAAGCTAACAGGTAAGCTATACGTGTTAACATGAATTCATTGTGACTAGGATACCATTAGCGGCTATTATCAACAACACTTTGGGGGAGGGAGCAGACATGGAACATGACTGTGCTGACACTTGGCACAGAGAGACAGGCACGAGGCCCACAGCAAGGTATTAACATATGCTTAATATTACTGCTAAATATTAGTTTTGGCAGGTCTAGTTGTTAGCCAACTCGCAGAGTGATTAATTTCATTTTTCCCCAGTCTAAATGAAGTATGTATACATCTTGACTAAAGAGTTAAGTCAGGCACATACAAGAACCATTATGCATGTGTAATAAATAATAAAAATCCAGTTACTTGTTGATCTAACGTGATCAACAAGTAAACACCTAAGAACCAGAGAGAAGACATATTTCCCAGAAACCAACATCTGATGCAAATATTTACATATTGAATTGTAAATAAAAAGGTCCTGCCAAACATGGTAAAGGGTTTGCAATGAAATACAGAGCCCTTTTCTGTCTAACCTTTTCCTTAAGTAATAAAATGTATTAGTTGCTTTGTTCAGATTGTGGCCTTGGACACAATCCAAGCTGTCAATACATGAACAATGAGAACACTACCACAGTGCTGTGCTTTGGTTGCAATCTAGCATATCCTCCACTAACAGGTGAGGCAGAAAAAAAGGACGGGTTTCAAAATTCATCATCATTTCTACCAACCAGACCAGCCAAAATAATGTCGTTCAGAGCAAAGCCTGACATGGAAAAACCCAGTATAGTGCCTTGCATAGATGACCAAAGAACATTGGTATACCTGAAGAAGTTCAGTGCACACGCGTTGACTTTGCGGCCTTCTTCCAGACACTTCCTGGGGTCTTTCTCCTCCCAGCGGCACAGCATGAACTCCTTGTTGGGCGCGTCACACTGGGAGCCAAAATGGTGAGCTGCTGCCTTCAGCACCGCGGATGACACGTTGACCTACAGAGAGCAGAACAGAACCTTAAGGACCGGTGAAGAAGGAGCACACACATTTGCTAATATTTGTTTCTAAAGTAGGGTTAGTTTGTCACACTCGTCCAACAGCCATGGACTTAATTACAAAATAGCTATTTCAAATAGCTCGCAAGGACAACAATTGGTAGTTGTGACATTAGTAATAACAGGTGTTTATTGGGTACAACAACAAATGCACCCAAGTAGGTGATTAAACGTTGCTGTCATCACAGTTCAATGTAATGCATTGAACATCACTGAGGTACAACGACTTTACATTATACAATAGGCACAAACTAGTGTGCACCTGAATGTATCAATATCGTAGGATAATAACGCTTTGTATATGTGAACTGAATGTAAGAGAAGGGGTAAGAGAAGAGATAAGAATAAACGTCCAAAGAATGGCTCCTGGTCTACAGACAACACTGCTACTAACACGACAGAGAGAGAGAGATAGATAGCAGACAGCAGGCACCAGAGAGATGTCCCTAAAGCAGCGGACGGAGCATGACCTGAAGCGGACCCCGGGCTCGGGGCTGGGGTTAGCCAGTTAGCATGTTGTGCTAGGTATGTCACATTGGGGGTCTGTCAAATACTATTGGATCTCGACCCACCTCATCAACGCTGAGCTCGTCCAGGGTGGGCAGGTCCACCTTCGTGGGCATGGTTGAATCTTTGCACACTGTCCCAAACGCTGGAAATTAAAAGCTAAATCTAACACCCATCCAAGGTCCTCGTCGGACTACAAGACGAGCGACAGTAACTAGGAAGGTCAGGTTACTGCGCATGCTCGCGGTTTTGGTGGCGCGTACAAATGACGTAGGCCAACATATGAGCGTCAATACTTTTTGAACATGCGCAACATTGAGCTGTTAATATTTAACAACGTGATATATTTACAATGTACACATTTTTGAGAACGTTTTACTTTCCATATTAAATATATGTGTAACAAAAAACGATGGAACAAAATATCAGGAGGTCATTTTGCGCCACTTGTTGGTTTCCATGGATACACCACCAACACCATCCTTCGTCACTGCACTGAATGGTGAACTTGATGTTTTGATCCTTCAAATATAAATATTCACCATCCTTCGTCACTGCTGCAGCGAACTTGATGTTTTGATCCTCTGATCTGACGTCACTCTGTCTCTGTTTGTCCAGTTGGAGAAACGACAGCGAACATAACAATGGAGCCAGGCAGTTACAAAGGAGATCTGAAAAATGGAAGGTAGGTCCAAAATGTTGTTGTGGTTGTAGTCATGCAACCCATAACCACAGCTTCACTTGTCAATGTATGGAAAAAGTCACTGACTATAAAACATGCAGTGCATATAATACAATTCGTTTGATATATTGTCAAGATAATGTTGTCATGTTGCAGAATGGAAGGGACTGGTGAATACACCTTTCCCACAGAGACGAGATACGTTGGTGAGACAAAAGATGGGATGTTTCATGGAAAAGGAGTGATGCACTTTCAGAATGGAAGTAAATATGAAGCGACATGGGAGAAGGGGCTGGCTAAACAGGTGTGTGTGTGTGTGTGTGTGTGTGTGTGTGTGTGTGTGTGTGTGTGTGTGTGTGTGTGTGTGTGTGTGTGTGTGTGTGTGTTTGTGAGTGATTGTGCGCAAGTGCATGTGTGTGTGTGTGTGTGTGTGTGTGTGTGTGTGTTACGCCTGTGCATGTGTGTGTGTGTGTGTGTGTGTGTGTGTGTGTGTGTGTGTGAGCAAGAGCAAGCTGCTCTTGCTGTACGTCTATGCATGTGTGTGTGTGTGTGTGTGTGTGTGTGTGTGTGTGTGTGTGTGTGTGTGTGTGTGTGTGTGTGTGTGTGTGAGCAAGCTTCTCTTGCTATAGGTTTGTCTGTGTGTGTGTGTGTGTGTGTGTTTCCCATTGGTTATAGTTAGCACTACATATGTTCCCCTTTAGCAATCACTCACATTGTTGTCCTGGTTATTGAGTTTCTCTGTCTACTTTTACGTGTCCTTCTACTCGTTTTCAACCCAGATACATATATCTGGTATCATTTGATATCATCTGATATCATTCTATTATTCATGCATATCATATAAGTGTACTCATCTTTTGATGATTTAAAATACAAGTGGTTACCATTCGGGCACAATGGACCCCTGGTCTACTGCTACAGATGCATCAACATTTTATTAAACTTAATTTACACATGTTAAATATATATATATATATATATATATATATATATATACAAACATAAACACACACATATATATATATATATGTTTATATAAATATATACATAAATATATGTATGTGTGTATATATATATATATATATATATGATATATCTTTAGCATATACAGTATATCTGATAAAGATATATCATATATATGTATGTATCTGATAAAGGATTACGTTATTGTTTTCAATTAATTTAAGAAATATATAAATATCAATATGTATATTTATCGTCTAACGTGTAGAGTTTCATTCATGTATTCTATCGTTGGTTCTCCAGGGGACGTTTATCTTTGCTGACGGTCTGGTCTTCCAGGACAAGGACTGGGATTACTGTGACGGGTACGACCGGCGCTTCTACAGCGAGAGATGCAACGGACTGAGACCTGCAGGTTACCATGCACCTACTGATCCTCTCAGATCCACTCCATCACTCTTTAGTACTTTTATAGTAGGTAATGGCTGCGCAGAAAGGTATTGTGTTCGCGCCTGCTCCTGCCTGTAGACAACTAAAGGGTAAATAATAGCAATATAGATTCACGAAAACATTGGCACACTTTAGAATAAAAAAAAACTTGAAAATAATAATAATCACTTTTATTTAAATTCCAACTTTTAAAATATGCTACAAAGGGCTTAACGTCACAAAAGGGACTAAGGGCTAAGAAACAGTAGCTTAAACTAATATATAGACAATTTTCGAATAACCCGGTCAGTCTATTTAACAGCCTCCTTCTCTCCATTCATCTCTGTGTATGTGTTCTCTACAGGAGAGTCTCAGCTGACCGACTCACACCCTCCGCGGGTCATCCCGGAAGGGTGCTACGACTGTGGGGACGGTTTCTACGACCCCTCCACCCGGGTTGTGAACACCTACAGCGGGACGTTCCTCAGGACGGCCGGTGAGACACCATCCGTCCCATGGTGCACTCTGGTGTTTTAAAACACTGACGATACCCGATACGGCGTCTACGCTTTAATAATACTTTATTCTGAGAGCGAATGGGCGGCATTTATTCAGCGCTTTTAAAACCAGTGGCTGCTCAGAGGACTGGGAGCGGTTAGGGTTTAGGGTGTCTTGCTCAGGGACACCTTGACACTTAGCAAGGCGGAGCCGGGTATTTGAACCTTCCGGTTGCCAGACAATTCGCTCAATTGAGCTCCTGAGCCACTTCCGCTCTCTACTAGTATTTGGCTGTCCTTCATTTGCCGTATTATCAAAGAGGATATTAGGATGTGGAACATAGGGAATACAAACAAGTGATTGTGTTTTATTCTGACCTGCTGATGCAGTCTCAAAACCCAAACCTTTGAATTGAAAGGAAGCATTCATTGACAAATATTTGGAATGGCGAAATTACATTTGAATCAACATTTGAAGAAGCTGTAGACTAATATGCCAACATTAATTGACCCCATCAGATACGATCGGGTACGCCACTGTAGTTGTAAAGTAAAGGACATTTGCGTCCGATATTTGTTTCATCATCACGATGAGTTGATGCACTTAAAACATTTACAATGCAAGAGGTGTGGCGGTATGAGGCGTCCGTTGGGTAGCGACGGACACGGTCGTGTCTAATGATCTTCGAGAGGTGGTTTACTTTGCCGAAGTGATCTTTACCGTGGTGATGACTTGCTTCAGGTGAACTGACTGAATGTCATCCTGTCCAAACATCAACAATCACCTCTCTTGACCCGCCATGTCCGGGGTCAGGGGGGTCAAGGGTCAGGGTCATGACGGGATGAAGCTGATCCCAGTTGACTTGGGGCATAGGGCGGGGTCACACACACACACACACACACACACACACACACACACACACACACACACACACACACACACACACACACACACACACACACACACACACAGATGTACACACACACACACACACACACACACACACACACACACACACTATTCAGTTGTATTGGATGATATCAATTACAATATAGATACAATATTATTATTTGAACTATATGAACTGCATGACTGTTAAGCTCCAGACAAACTTTTGTACAAAGAGAGTTTGTTATATGGTACACATTTCATGCTTGTTATACTAGTATAGATATTAGAATCGAGGAAGATCTAGTAAGCTAGGAGAGCAAGGCGTCAAGTAGCACGTCACTTACCTTAAGGGACGCAATTTTTGTCATAGACAATAAACAAAAGACAATAAACTAGCTCCCCGTTTGACCCTCTGTGGATAGGTTATTGTTCAAACTCATCTGACATCCATACGTCTATATGATGGTGTTTTTTGTATATATTTTTTCCAGTTTCTTTTTTTTAAGTGGAAAATTGAAAACACATTTTTTCCATTTATCGGGTGCCCAATGTCAGAGCTCCTCATTTGAGGGAGATGGGCTCTGTCAGGTCTCAACCGAGGAATTCCAACCTTCTCTGCCAGTTTTTTAACTCCTCACGGTGATTCGCATCATCCGACGATGTCATGAATTAGAAGGGTTTACGATTCTAAATGCCTGTGCATATCTATAGTGTGTGTGTGTGTGTGTGTGTGTGGGAGGGGTGTGTGTGTTCGTGTGTTCATGTATACACATGTTTCACAACGGAAGAGAGCTCTTTGGCACTATAGACTGCGGATAGCTTTCTGGTTCACATTTAGCTAAACGAGACTCGTGTGCTTGTGTGTTTTTGATAAGGTTATGTATTCAAATTAAGGTCAGAGCCTTTTCAATCGTTAGGGCCGTTACTGTGTTTGTATGTGTGTGTGTGTGTGGTTCAGGTTACTATCTTATACTTGTTTATGTTCCTGGGGGGGGGGGGTGGGGCTGGAGGACAGGCTCAAGACACCAATCCAGAGTCACACACACTCACACACAACTTCCGATTTACTATTCAGTCATTTACATGTCGCTTTTACCCAAAGGGACTGACAGTGAATTTGAGTTCCTGCCTATGAGCATTTACAACCATGCATGTTGTGCAGCCATGGAAAGAAAGCAACTCAGCCTTGCAAACACACAAACACAGGTTCTCCCCTCTGCATGTGGGAGCGTCTCCTCCTGCATCCTGTGCAGATGTATTTTCAGCCCAGAGAAGTGCGGGCCTATTGGTCACAGTGGGTGTGAAGTTGCTATTTGTTGCTGCACGGTCTCCGTCTTGCAAGCCAAGGGAAGGGAGGGAAGCCACATTTGAGAAGGCTCTTCAGTAAAGACCTCTGCAGTAGACTTGGCCGTCCCCTGCAGTAAAGACCCAAAGGTCCTCTACAGTAAAGACCTCTACAGTAAAGACCCAGCCGTCCTCTACAGTAAAGACCCAAAGGTCCTCTACAGTAAAGATCTCTACAGTAAAGACCCAGCCGTCCTCTACAGTAAAGACCCAAAGGTCCTCTACAGTAAAGACCCAAAGGTCCTCTACAGTAAAGACCTCTACAGTAAAGACCCAGCCGTCCTCTACAGTAAAGACCCAAAGGTCCTCTACAGTAAAGATCTCTACAGTAAAGACTCAGCCATCCTCTACAGTAAAGACCCAAAGGTCCTCTACAGTAAAGACCTCTACAGTAAAGACCCAGCTGTCCTCTACAGTAAAGACCAAGCCGTCCTCTACAGTAAAGCCCCAGGCGTCCTATAGACTAAAGACCCAGGCCTCCTCTACAGTAAATCCCGGGCCAGGGGGGCGCTGTCTGAATCAGACAGGAAGGGGCCGTTTGACACAAGTACCGACACACGTTGCATCATGGAAGGGTTGATGGGTTCTACCTCACTAGAACCCCCATTGTACGGGCTCTATCGGAAATATCTAAGCTCCATCTCACCGGCCGCCACCGACCCCGCAAGCCCCTGCGTCCCGTCTGATTTATGGGTGCCTGGTAACCGTTGCTAAGTTGGAAAAATAATACTCCTATTTGGCTGCGTGCCAAGTGGTAAAACAATAGACGTTCCCCCAGAGGGGTTGGGGCCAGGCTGTTTGGATGCCATCTGCAGAAGACTAAAAGGAAAAAAAAAGAGAAAAGGCCCGCGCTACAGAATGTGTCGGCAGGATATCTCCGGCACGAAGCTGAACATACCTGAGGACATTCTGGCTTCAGAGCGCCCAGACATCATCAAAGCAGGGAGGAAAAAAAAATGCATCATATATAGACCCGCGTAGTAGGGATGAAGCCATATGACATTACATTTCCAATGAGCTCCTTTGTCTCTT
>NC_140292.1:9192254-9197254 GCF_964030765.1 Micromesistius poutassou | reverse complement strand
GCCTTATTTAGTGTGTTCCCCAGGCTAGGACCCCCATGGATCCCTCCCGTGTGATCACACGCATTCTGCACATTTACAGCTACTACTATTCAGCTACTGCTGAATTGATACATTTATGTTGTTTAGATTTTATAGAACTGCTTTTCAAACCGTTTCAAATATATTTTGATGTATTTTGGAATTTGTATCGTTTGTAGAGTTGTGTTTTGTGTTGTTTTATCCCTGAAGCTCTTGTGACATATTATTTATATGTATAATAGTATATATTAATACATAATAATAATATTCTATTACATTATAATGTTCTATTACATTCTATTACACATACAGTACATTCATTTTATTGTACATTCTAAATCCAACTAGGAATTAAAATCAAAATTAAAATCAGTTCCAAATTTGAACCCAAATCCAAATCCAAATCCAAATCCGAATTTTAATCTGAATCTTCATAACAAGTCATCACGTTCAGAGAAAGAACGTCAGTCACGTCGACGGCTCTTCCTGACGACTGGAGCGAGCGGAGAAGGACCAGAAGGGGTTGCTTGGGGGCGCCGGGCCCAGAAGCGGTGACGTAAGGCGGCCACTCACTGTCGATGTAGCCGTGGAGGGCCACCATGCGCGCCCTCTCAGGGCTCCCGAAGGGCGAGTAATGAAGCTCATCCGGCAGCGAGGAGGGGATCCGGGACTGGGGGTGTCCCTGGGGTCCCCCGCTGTGCTGGGGGGTGTGTTTTTTGTGTCTTGCTCTGCAGTTTTGAAACCAGACCTATGAAGAGGCAATGCAATCAGCCTTCACCGAGCCATCACATAGGTGTGTTTCACTGAGAAATGTTGCCCACAACTCGTATGAATACATTTTCCTGTCAAAATTAGATTTTTTTCAAAACTTAATGTGAACATTGATCAAATGAATCACATTACAATCTTAAAACAAACAAAATCCATGAAAAAAATATCCTCGGGGATTTTCCCGAACTGTGGCCCTCATCAAAGTCTTCCTCTGATGTATTCTGTCTGCACACGCCAAGCCCGTGCTTACCTGTATAACCCTCCTGCTCAGCCCCGTCATGTCTGCGAGCTTCTGCAGCGTCTGGGCGTCGGGGTTGTTGTCTTGGGCGAACTGAGCCTGCATGATCTGCAGCAGAAACCCAAGAAACCAGCCGTTTAGCATTACATCGTCTGTATTTTGTTTGTTCGCATTTCGTTCCTTTCCCTCCCGGTGTGTGCGGAGCCCGGGTGGACTGTCTGACCTGCAGTTGTTCTGCTGTGAAGGACGTACGCGCCCTCTTGGCCGGTTTGGGCTGGCTGTCCTGCTCTGTTGGAACGGCTCCTTCCAGGGTTATTCCGCTGCCTGGAAACGACAGGGACAGCGTGTTTGTTATGTATTATTGCAATGCACTTGAGCGTGGCAATATTCAAAGCAATGCATTTCTTTGAACCGACTTGTTATCACAATGACTGATCATGCTATTGGTAGCACTTTGCATACAGTGACTGACAGGAATCCTAGTAGTGGTTTCTTCATCTGTTGGACTCGTGACAGAAATCTGAGTCCGTTGTAATATTTGCTTATATTTGCATGGGCAATATGACAAGTTATCTCAGCGAAAGAGGAGCGTGTGAGTTCCAGGATTCACATTGTGTGGTTGTTGCTGAGGAACAATGCAACGTGTGCTACGACGTAGCATCACTGTGCTGTTGTACGCTACGTCTCTTCTGTGTATGAAAGTATCGACTAAACGACACTAAGTAGACACTACCACAACATGTTACGCCATTTAAGACTTAATTTAATTTCTCAAGGGGGAAATCATTTGAGCAGACCGTTAAACACAGCCACTAATACTCTTATTAGTGGCACTCATTCAAAACAAAACCTCAAACAACAACAAAAAAAAGAAAAAGTCCATGCACCAGACACAAAAACATAATTATCTATGTGGCTTAGAGGGGGCGGGGGGGGGGGGGGGGGGGAGAGAGGGGGGTGTCCCTGAGCCAAAACATATTGTTGGACGACAACAGCAGCAGAGAAGCAGAGAAGAAGAAAAAAGGCAAAGAAAAAAAACAACAACAATCCAAAAAACGGAAAAGAGAAAAGCTGGTGTGTACTGACCGTTCTCGGCAGCCCGTTTGAGGTTTTCCACCATGGTGTCATAATGCACCCGGCACAGGACCTTCTCCTCCACCAAGCCAAACTCCTCTCCGGTCGACAGCTGCCTCTTACATGAGAAGCAGGCGAAACACGCCAAGTGGTAAGCATTGCCCCGGGCCCGCCGCACCCAGTCGCTGGCGTAGATCTGCCGACCGCAGCGGGCACACTTAGTACCGAACCTACTGTGAGATACAGAGGGGAAACCACAGGGGAGACGGGGGGGAGAGAGACAGAGAGACAGAGAGAGAGAGAGAGACAGAAAGAGAGAGAGACAGAAAGAGAGAGAGAGAGAGAGAGAGAGAGACAGAAAGAGAGAGTAGAGAGAGATAGGGAGGGAGAGAGGAGCAAGAGCAGAGAGAGACACAGAGAGAGAATGAGGAATTTGATCCAGCGGAACATTCTTACATTAAACAAAAATATGTTGTTTGTGAAATGATCTGGCCGCCACTCGGTGACTCAACTTCCAAGCAGGATTGACATGGCATTCCTATCCCACTCACAAATAAACACACACACTCACTCATTATTGTGTGTGTGTGCTCACGTGTGTGAGTATTCTATTTGTTAATGTTAGCTGGAAGCCTTGGCAGACTCCTTGTTCTCAGTGTGAACTCGGAGGGCTTTGAGGAACCGACCTTGAGGAAGGATATGGCCTTCAACTCAGATTCAGCCTCTGAGGATTCAGTCTGAGGCTGCAAGCTGAGCCTAAAATGTCAACAAACCAACACCTGCAATTTCCCTTCTGATGCGTGAAGGCCCTGACACACACACACACACACGCACACACACACACACACACACACATACATAGACATCCATGCAGGTACACACACACACACACACACACACACACACACACACACACACACACACAAACACATATATACATAGACAACCATGCAGACACACACACACACACTCCCATGCTTGTGCACTCTCTCACACATGTGCGCATGCATGACACACACTCACTCACTCTGTACACGGTAGGGTGATTTTACATCCAAGGGAAGATGAATAAAGACTGGCATGACATCACCATCTCGGCAATCGCCCTGCTGTAACCGATAGCAACAGTGAGGTCAGGCTACACATAAACACAAACCACCTGACCTTCTGTTCTGGACAAAGGGTGGCCGTTTAAAGGACAGATGGACTGATTGGCAGATAGATAGAGAAGGGCTAGAGAAACGGGACATCATGATGTACACATTGTGACGTTATAGTGAATTCACGATAAATTGATATAGTGGTAGTTGGTTGTATTGGTGGAGGTGGTGGTGGTGGAGGTGGTGGTGGTGGTGGTGGATATAGTGGTGGTGGTTTTGGTGGTGTTGTTGGGAGACACACCAGTGTGAGTGGGTGGTGCTGGGGGTGGTGGGGGTTTGACAGCAGAGAGCTGGTTCTGAAGGAGATGGCTGGGTTGAGTGGTGCTGGCAGCCCACCAGAGCCCCCCACTCCAGGCAGGATGAAAGCATACTGCAGCCCTCTGACGGCTGCTTGTATGCGTGTATGCATCTCTCTTTTCTTTCCTCACAAATACGAACTGGCTGGGCCACGGCTGCACTCAAACGTTTTCAATCCTATTGCCTCAGTGCAGAATGGAATATGAGTGAATATGTGTGTTTTCCCCAGCCTATTATAGCCTCTTCAGCTAAACACACCCATGAGTTCCACTAAAAAAAAGAAATCCTTGATTTCATTTAAATTGAAACTCTTTAGTGGCCAGCTTTACGAGTCATCAAAGGTATTTAACGAGAAGGATCTAGAAGTGAAAACGCCTGTTGTCCCTCCCGCTCGGTGTTTCATGTGAGATTGTGGTATAAAAACACTGACTTGTTTCTACAGTAAAGGCTGAAATATGGGGGAACGTTCCTGGTAATATCGCCTGACAGCCTGTCAGCTCTGGGCTCCGAGATACAACCCAGAAAAGGCAACAAATCGACCAATTTATGTATCCTCTTGTTTCGTTGCACCACACTCCCTTTGTGTCTGCCTAGGTTGTTATTTTATGTACTTAGTAAGAAACCTGTTGTTTATTTTGGATTCGTGTCCACCCTCACAGGCCAGCCATGTACCTTAGCAGGAGAGAAATGCAACACTCAATCCCAGAACTTTCACTGGGACTTCTCCTTTTACCGCCCCTGCTTTCAGAATTCTCTTGTGTTGAATGCGCTACACCAGCGGTTGAGAGGTATTATTAGGGAGGAACATATTTTTTCAGGTAAATTATTTGTCGATTCAAAATTCTTAATTCATTTAAATTCTGACTCTATGGAGGGGACCAGATCACCTTCCATAGGAATCTACATTGAGTAGATGAGACAGTTAAAGCTGTAATTATACTGGGTAAAACTAACATTAGATACGCTGGTATTTAAATGGAAAATGTACCATTTAAAATTGATAAACATAATATAAACAGCAGCCATTTTTAATTCAATAAATCCTCTAAATGATCTTTTAAATGTCTGGCATGTATTTGCACCACATCTTTGAATATAGTTTGAATAGAAAATGTTCTTAAATACAGGTTGTTTACACATGTTATTAATCATAAACTATTACTATTATATCTTCATATTATGATATATCTGCGTGTTATTTTTCTGTCCGTCTCAGATACCTCCCCGCGTCTTACTCCACTCTGGCTCTGCTTGATTTGGTTGTCATGGAGACCTAATCAACCAGACTGTAACTGATGAGAGTGTTCTGCTCTCTCTCTCTCTCTCTCGCTCTCTCTCTCTCTCTCTCTCTCTCTCTCTCTCTCTCTCTCTCTCTCTCTCGCTCTCTCTCTCTCGCTCTCTCTTTCTGTCTGTCTGCATGCTTACACACACACACACACACA
>NC_140292.1:9172254-9187254 GCF_964030765.1 Micromesistius poutassou | reverse complement strand
TTAAGAAATACTTTCTTGATTGGATAATAATGAATTCACAATAATTAGAAAACATGTTCAAATAAAGCTTTGTTCTTTGGTCAGCTGAAATGAAAGCTGCCGCATCTGTACACAGGGTAAGGGCCTTGTGTACAGATACCGAACCACCAGTCAAACAGCCAATGAACAGGCTTACAACTTTCACAAACTTCCCCATGAGCGACACACGAAACCCTAAGCGAGTGTTGTGACTTGCAGCACCGCAGGACAGCGTCGTGCGTTCTGACAGTGGAACCAGAACGTCCCGTCCGTGTTTGCAATGCACTGCATGCTTCCGATCATTTTGCTTAGCAACTGCTCCTTTAAAATAATGCCCTTTGCACGGTTTTCCAAAACTGACCGGTGGAACTGTGTGTGTGTGTGTGTGTGTGTGTGTGTGTGTGTGTGTGTGTGTGTGTGTGTGTGTGTGTGTGTGTGTGTGTATAAATACATATTGTTGTTTTCCAGGCCTAATGGCATGCAGCCTATTAGAGTGTCGGCAATTCCACGCGTTCCAGTTTATTTTTTCTTAATCTTTCTATGCAAACGCTGCCGTATTACTTAACAACATGTGTGTTTGTGTGTGTGCGTGTTTCTGCGCGCGCGTGTGTGTGTGTGTGTGTGTGTGTGTGTGTGTGTGTGTGTGTGTGTGTGTGCGTGCGTGTGTGCGCGCGCGTGTGTGTGTGTGTGTGTGTGTGTGTGCGCGCGCGCGTATGTGTGTGCGTGCGTGCGTGTGTGTGTGTGTGTGTGTGTGTGTGTGTGTGTGTGTGTGTGTGTGTGTGTGTGTCGTCCGCACCTTGAGTAAGTATCTATCCACAATCTCCAGGCCGCAGCTCGCACACGTGTTGTTCTTCCCGGCCGACTGCTCCGAGCCGGCGGTGGAGGTGGGCGAGCAGCCCGACGGGGTGGACGCGGGGCTGGGCGAGGACCCGTCCTCCCGCTCCAGGGCGGACCGCTGGGACTCTCCGTCCGAATGAGACTGCGAGGAGGGACACACACATTGTTTTGTCCCACGATTCAAGTATTTGTTTTCAAGTAGGCCTATGAGCTTTTAAAATATATGGACGGCGCGATGTATATATTTATATTTTGTATTCGCCCACATGGGCTGTAATCTTAAAAGGGTAAAATACTATAATTCAAAAAAAGAATAAACATTTAAATTAAAAAAACGAACATGTCGACGGGATGCACTTTCTTTGCACGTTGCGCATGCAAAACGTTGAAACCCTGTCCTCATCCAATGAGACGTCCAGATGTTGCTGCAGCAGAAGATACAAAGGTAGCGTCTCACCATCAGGATGGTGTGTTTGGTCTCCACGCAGCGCACGGGGGCTCCCGGCGCGCTCTGCTGCCGGCCGGACATCAGCTACAAGAGAAGGGCCAGCAAACAACAAGTCTTCATCACCTCGCCAGCCTTATCTTCACCTGAACCGTCCACGGGAGACATTTGCACACAGCTCCTCTTATATAAAGCGGCATCAGCCTCCCCGCGGGATAAATGGTGTTTGTTAGGGGGGGGGGCTAGGCAACAAAAGCCACTTTTTAATGAAGCTATTTGGGTTGGGATTGATTCTCCCGCCCTTAACCCGTTGGCCTCTTAGCAGAATTGCTTTTTCCGCGCAATCCAGGACACGACAGTGGAAGCAGGAAAAAAATACCTGCAATTACAAATAGCTTGAAAGGATGTGTAGAAAAAACGGGGCCTGAAGTGTCAATTTCAACTGTCAATCAGGGGAACGCGACGGGTCACCCAAAGAATTGCAAATTTGATTTTGTAATCGCTGTAATTAAAATCTAATTCTTCCTGTGAATGGGCGCCGCTCGAGAGGCTCCGGACCGAATGCCGCTCCTCATAAAGGAGAGGCGCGTGCCTCGGCGGCCGGCGCGCGCAGCTGATCTCAGTCCGCGAGCGCTGCTCGGTTCTTACTGCATCACTTGAGGACAAAACACACTCACACCCACACACACCCACCCCCGGACACACGCACACATACACACACATGCACAGGCCCGCGCGCACACACACACACACACACACACACACACACACACACACACACACACACACACACACACACACACACACACACACACGCAAACAACACACACACACACACACACACACACACACACACACACACACACTCACACGCGTCGGTCTAAACTGTAGGGTCGACACCAAAACACAACAGAGGCCTTTATACGGGACGCTGCAGGTCCAGGGAAGTACAAATAGCCTCTAAGAAGTAGGTTACTATGGGATACACCGCTGAACGTATGGCAGACACAATTAACATACGGTCTTCATTATATATGCATCGAATTTAATTTTACAAAATATTATCCATCTGCCCAATGACATGGCCCATGTGGAATACACACTCACGCCTTGTAAAGTTGGGTCGTGTGCCGTATAATCGGTCGTATAGCCTACACGAAAACAACAGCATAACCATACCTGTTTAGTGGAAATTCCTTCGGACATAATCTTGTTTCCCTCTGACAGAGGGGACGAAACTTCATTTTTCCAGTACATGAACCCCCTAAACGAGCAGAGACCGCTGCAGAGACCCGGGGCTCGGCGCTGCGACGGGGGAGCGACTCTCACGCAGGAGCGAGGGGCTTGAAAACACTCGTATCATCCGCTCCGTGTACGTCCCGCTGGTGAACTACACGCTCTGGTTCTAACGCGGTCCTCCGTGACGCTGCTCCCCTGCAGAAGGCTGTGCTCTGTTTCGCAGAAAGCTGTCAGACGACGAAGTTACGCGGAGTTGCTTCGCAGAGTGACTTATTTAGAACAGGGAAAACTCTACCCCTCTCTCTCTCTCTCTCTCTCTCTCTCTCTCTCTCTCTCTCTCTCTCTCTCTCTCTCTCTCTCTCTCTCTCTCTCTATCCCTCCCTCTCCCCCCTCTCGCTCTCTCCCGCTCCCTACTTTTGGGACGGAGTCGCTGACTACAGGAAGTGGATCAGGCTGAGGGGTTGGCAGGTTGGACTCCAGACGGGAGAGGTGCAGGAGAGATGGCGAGGCTGCAGAGACAGAGACAGCTCAGCCGGGGGAACGAACCGAGGCTTGCATGCGGTGATGTTTGCATAGATTGTATAATAACACAATCTATACAAATAGAGGTTTAGGGAAGAAACGAGGGAGGGGCAGAATGAGCTCATGGTTTCGAGGAGTTTCTAGGTCTTCGTTTTAATTGAACGTTTAATCGTTTTTTTTGTTATTGTTATTTATTTTTGTAACGCTTTTGTTCAGCCTAGAATAAACAGACACAAGTAGAACATTACGGAAGACAATGTGCATGCATTACGTTGTTATAAGGAGTCCTATACTGTTTGTGTTGTGATATCAACAATCTAGGCCTGTTTCTGTTAATGTCTCACTACTTTTTAACATGTTTATTTTTATTTATGTTTGATACGTTGGCTACTATTGCTTATAACTACAATTATTCAATGGCAAGTCTCCTGGCATCTATTAATATAAAAGCCCACTCTAAATTGTTATATTATAGGCTACATTTAGTTTATTGACGTTAGGTTTATGGCAATTAGGCGGTGGGTTCAAATTAAATAAATAATTCCATTACTGATTTAGTATGCGTATCGATGGACCCTTCTTATATTCGGAGTTGGAAAGTTTGGGCCCTGTAATTATGCGCTGCGAATAATAATCATTTGATCATTTGATATGGATTAAACTGAATGTCGTCCTGCAGGGAGTTCAGATGTTCCGCCTGAGGAGAGACGCGCTCCAGCACTGAGACGCATCAGTCCTGCGTCTCTCTACCGCTCCTGATTACGAGAATGAATTCACACAGGCCGGCTGGAGACATAAAACCACCCTATACACCACACGTATGCTATCTCCTGCGTTATAATAACCATTATATTACTTTGTGTATATATGATTTTTAGAATCTGAGGCTGTGCTTCCCGCTGTGAATAATAACAGCATAAAAACAGATTCGTCAAATACGTCTAGGCCTATATGATAAATGTTCAGTTTGTTTAGCAAAACATATGTTCTTCATAATACCTATATTTAAAAAAAAATCACAAAAGTTATTTAAATGAGGTCTCCTAGGCCTATTATTATTTTAAGCCGACACACTCTTATTAAATGATTACAAAATGCCAATGCTATTCAGAATTATAGTCCAACCATATGCCTACACTGGGACGATCTGTTAGAACAAATCACAACCAACACAAATCATCAGCGCATGATCACTAATGCAGGCACACACTGCTGCTAACACGCATCAATTGTTTGTTTGTTTGTTAGAAAATGAAAAAAAAAAAAAAAAACTGTTAAATGTAGTCCTTCAAAAAAATGAGTCGTACTCCATCTATAATTATATGTGTGTTGTTAAATAGGTTCCTAGTGGATCTGAGGCCTCCTATAGTTATTAGGGGACCGGTCAACACACAGGCCCCTCCCAATGAGGCACAGCCTCACGTAGGCCCGCTGCACGTCTCTTCTTATTCACTCGATGCAGAATAGGCTACCTTTCGTCGTATGTCTTGTTTGTTGGTCGTGCTCTATGATTTCTCTCCTCCGATGAAAATAATATATGTCGACGTTCGTTTTACACGGTGGCATACAACCACAAAACAATCTGAATGAATCATCTTTCTTTATTTGTTCTGCAGATGTCGTTTTAACACTGTGAATTCGGTTCAGTAATGTAAACCTATTTTGTTGTTGGAAAGCAATATGTATCTCCGTCCTAAACCTCGTCGTGTTGTGTTTCCTGTTGTTACTGAATATAACACAGGCTGTAAGCCTACAGGTCGACGTGCAGTGCACCTGTAAACGGAATCACGTCCGTTGGATTCTGCTCAATTCGTGAGCAGAATATATTGATTCATTATCAATATAAAAAAAAGTGAATCTGTGTTAACATAACTACAATATGCGGCTAGAGAGGGACGGCTTAAATCCACTCCGAGATTAGGCCTATTCGACGCATTGCGAAACTTTTATTTATGTGTTAGGCTACATTTTTTTTATTTAGGACACATGAACAATTTTCCGTTTGTTGATGAGTAACAATATTGATGAAAACATTGTATTTCATTCTTTTTAAAATAAAAAATAACCTGTCACAATTTTGTACTCGATTCACTGCTCAATAGCCTACTATCAGTTATTCTATAATTGAAGGTAAAAAAGATGTGATGAAATACTTTAACTATTCCTACGAATCCTGTGGCTCTTAACAATACATTACAACATAAGTTATAGCATCAAAATTACAGACCACAAATTGATTCCATACACCAAAAGGCTATCAAAAACTCTCTCTCTCTCCTCACCCACACACACACACACACACACTCATATGTACACACACACACACACGCACGCCTATCCTCAGCAAACTAGATATAAAATACTTGAATAACTGTGTTTTAGTTCCAAGAAAAAACATTGGAATCAATAAAAACATTTTCAGTGTAATTGTGCACAATTTGTGCATTATTTGATGTTTTTACCCAGCACAGCCAATATGTCCATTACTTATTTTATTCATAACACACTTAAAATAAAAACATGTTTTGTTTGAATCCTCATTCCGGCTCTCCATGGGGGAGGGGGGGGGGGGGGTTGAGGTATGAGAAGCGGTGCGTGTCTGAAGCAGCAGAAGTTCCAGGGTTGTGATGGCGGTGTTGTGATTGAGCAGAGGTCCCCTGGGGGGGGGGGGGCTCCAGAGGGAGAGGTTTACCCCCCAATCTGGCTCAGGGTCCGGGTCCCGGACAGACAGACAGAGCCACGACCAATACGTAAACACCGGGGCGCGGAGAAGTAGGGACGTAACAAACCGCAGTATGGAGAGAGGAAACCAAGTCATCTATGGAAGTCAATACTTAATCAACACGTCTTCCCCTAGATGGACGGGACGAGGGTTTGGGTGTGAGTCAGAGTGTGAGGAAGTAGGGTGTAGTAGTGGAGTGTAGAGCTGGGCGGGATGAAGGAGCACATGGGTTCATAGCGGTGGCAGATGAGGAGACGCCTCCCTGGAGCCCCAGAGGAGGACAGAGGGACACATGAATACATGAAGACCTGGAGAGAGAGAGAGAGAGAGAGAGAGAGAGAGAGAGAGAGGGAGAGAGAGAGAGAGAGAGAGAGAGGGAGAGAGAGAGAGAGGGAGAGAGAGGGAGAGAGAGAGAGAGAGAGAGAGAGAGAGAGGGAGAGGGAGAGAGAGAGAGTGGGAGAGGGAGAGAGAGAGAGAGAGAGAGGGAGAGGGAGAGGGAGAGAGAGAGAGAGAGAGAGAGAGAGGGAGAGAGAAAGAGGGAGAGGGAGAGGGAGGGAGAGAGAGGGAGAGAGAGAGAGAGAGATGGGGGAGTTAGGGATTGACAGCACCCGATTTAAAGGGATTGTGTAGGAGTGAGAGAGTGAGTAGGACAGAGAGTGAGTAGGAGTAAGAGAATGAGCAGGACAGAGAGTGAGTAGGACAGAGAGAGTGAGTAGTAGAGAGAGTGAGTAGGACTGAGAGAGTGAGTAGGACTTAGAGAGTGAGTAGTAGAGAGAGTGAGTAGTAGAGAGAGTGAGTAGGACTGAGAGAGTGAGTAGGACTTAGAGAGTGAGTAGGAGTGAGAGAGTGAGTAGGAGTGAGTAGGAGTGAGAGAGTGAGTAGGACTGAGAGAGTGAGTAGGACTTAGAGAGTGAGTAGGACAGAGAGAGTGAGTAGGAGTGAGAGTGAGTAGGAGTTAGTAGGACTGAGAGAGTGAGAAGGACTGAGAGAGTGAGAAGGACTTAGAGAGTGAGTAGGACAGAGAGAGTGAGTAGGAGTGAGAGTGAGTAGGAGTGAGAGAGAGTAACCAGAGAACTACCAGGAGAGACAGCGCCTGAGGGAGGGGAGGAGCAGAGTGACCGGTGACATCAGAAGGAAGGGAAATCTAGTGTTTATATTTCACTCTTTTCCTCCTCTGCCCTCCTGGCTGAACGGAGTGAGCGAGGTGTGGAAGTTTACAGTCTGAGTGCAGTTAGCAGCCGGGCTGGATAATACAGCTTACCGCACACACACACACACACACACACACACACACACAGGTCTAGATTGTGCCTGTGTGTGTGTGTGTGTGTGTGTGTGTGTGTGTGTGTGTGTGTGTGTGTGCATAATCTGCAGCGCACCACTAATGGATGGTTCCTAGCTTGGAGGTCTGCTCTCCACAGGAACCCCTGACGTGGTCAGACTGGCTGTGGGAGCTATCCACCCTGATGATGATAAAGATGAACAGACATCAAAAACATGTATTTATTCAAGACTGCTCACACAATAACGGAGAAAAAAAACATACAAGACACAAGATGAAGCGGGAGCTGGAAATGGACGACGTTCACATCACAACAGACGAAGCCAACAAGACAAACAGGCGTAGAACAAAGACACAGAAGGAGAGAAGAAGAGCTCCATGAATCTTAGAAACCGCCGACCACCTGACGAGGATTGCATTTGAAGTTTTATTGTGCAGCTTCAGCCCACAGAGCGAAACCGCACGTTTTCTGGTTAATAGTTGGTCTCCCTGTTGACTCTTTGACAGTCAAGCTAAGCCAAATAAAAAAGCAGGGATTCTGGACGCGGTCTGCGAATGTTCCGGCTCAAACCGAACGGCGAGTTGCACGTTTACGCTCATCAGTGGTTATGGAAGGTAAGGGCTATTCCCCCCTCATGCGCCCATGTTACCTCAGAGCATCTGGTGTACATGCCTACCCCGTCCTCACAGAAGGTCACGTCAGTCTCTGATCCAGCTCCGACTGTGCTGCCCCTCCCGGACATGTTGCCGCTGTAATACGTGTCCTTAAAACAATACTGTAAATGCATTACATATACATACAGGCATATGAGGCCTATAAATCACTTCAGGAATAGCATGTACATTGCCAGGAATAGTTCTGAAAACAATGACCCTTGTGGAACTACACAGACCCTTCCCTTCCACCTTTCCCCCGAGGCCTGAGAGGAACGCAAGTCCACTGCCAGCAGGACCAATATGACTGTTATGATTAGTATATCATATGGATTCATTACATGTGCACCTCCCACATATTTTAAAAGGATATTTTAGAGATATGTATAGAGAGATATTTGTTTTACTTGAAAATAATCCAAAGCAAACAAAACAAGGTAATTCTTACCTGCTTTTATACATTTGAGTACTTTGAGTCTTTAGAGTGATAATGTTTATAAGGTGCGATATCACAAATTCAGGGAAAAATTTACCCTAAAAGTTGATTCTTTAAAAAACTCCAAAGTATGAGAACCGTGGCTAAATGTTGAACCAGAAATATAATTATAATTGTATTATATGTAATATTATTAAATAATCAATACTCAGAATAGGTAATTGCAAGCCAGTCCATCTGTTTACTTATATTGACTCTCTGCCTCCAAACCATCCCAACAAACTCTTGAGCATGCATATCATCGATAATCAAATAAATGTTTGTTTTTGTGCAATGTCAATTGTCAATTGTCATTATAAAATGTGACGTTAACTGTGAAGGGAACCCAGGCATTTGGGCTTGACGTTAAGCTTGTAGAACTAGTGTTCGTGATTTAAGAAGTCGTGTTATTGTGGTGAGGAAGAGGCTTGAGGATAATGAAAGACTCAGAGGGGTAAAGTGTCGTCACTACAATTATAATTAGATATTTTCCAAAGTACATAATTTAATATGAAATTTAAAAGCAAAATGCATCAACTAAAAACATATCGCTAAGTATTTAATATAATCCGATGCATGTAGGAGTTCTGACTGCTTGAGATGATGTGTTTGGGGGTACTTGGAAGAACAGTTCAATCAGTGTTTTGTAAACAGGATCTAGTCCGTCTCAAATCTCCGTAATAACATCAAGATGTAGGCCAGCCCGAGCAAGGCTTTTATTGTGGAAGCTTTGTGGAGACTGAATGTGGACACAGCGGATCATCATGGTAATAATCAGAATCACTGGATTTCCACAAATAATCTGCAGCCCTAGAAGCAGACTTAGAGCATTAGTGCTTTTATATAAACAGTGTTATGAAAACATGGCTTGACCCTATTGGTGATAATGGAGTTAGAACCACAATGGGGGACAGTAGTGGAACTGCTTGGTCTTAAGAGGAATGGGAAACAAATGAGGTACATTAAGTCAAATAGAAAGCACAACGTTTGAGCATTAAATATAAAATAGGAACATTTGGAAAATAAAGGAAATGTGAAAAGAAAAAGCAAACTGAAATAGCAATACAACTCCAGCCTATACAACATGAATGTACTCTAGTATGAATTGTAATACTTGAAGACTTGGTAAAAGTCCAGTTCATATTATAACATCTGACGAATGTCGTAGTTCTCTTGTTCCGTTGGAACAAAGACAGAGCGGATGGGTCATGTGACCCACACACTCCATCGACATGTCCAAGGTGTCCTGTTCAGCTCTGTGATTGGTTGTCTCTTCCCACAATATTTCTGAACCCACCGACTGGGTCAACACTGAGCCCGAAGATGATCATGATAATCATGATTATGATGATGATGATGATGATGATGCTGCTGCTGCTGATGATGGTGAAGTCTGAAAAAGAAGCCTGTATATTTATGTTTATTATTGGTGTCTTATGAATACATGTTTGTCTGTTTGTAACATTTTGTAACACAATAAATATAAGTTGCATATGCAATTACATTTAAATCAATTTAACAATGGGAGCATTTAACATTAAAAAGGATTCTGAAAGTGCTGTTCATCTTGGAAAACCGGCCCAGTATTCCTTAAACAAATGATTGATTATAATCAAATAATCAAACCAAATAAAGGAAAACTTAATCAGTATTCAAACAGACAAGTTTCAAAACTCCTCAAACAGAAACCCAATCAATCCGAGTGGTAACTCTATGCTAACAAATTGGCTGAACGAATGCCCTAGCCACGGTAGTCAGAGGCTGTTACAACCTCGCAGCGGATTGGCTGGGCTATAAAAAGAAAAAACACAGGATTGAATGTTTGAAGGTAAAGTTTGGCTGCAGCAGGACAGGCTGGAACCAGTTAGAATGGTCCGCGAGCACACCCAACTCACAGCATGTTGTCTGAAAGGCAGTGGCTTTAGCCTTGACTTGGCCCTACTACGGACATGCTTACTTGTGTGTGTGTGTGTGTGTGTGTGTGTGTGTGTGCGTGTGTGTGTGTGTGTGCGTGTGTGTACGTGTGTGTGTGCGTGTGTGTGTGTGTGTGTGTGTGTGTGTGTGTGTGTGTGTGTGTGTGTGTGTGTGTGTGCGTGCGTGTGTGCGTGTGTGTGCGTGTGTGTGTGTGTGTGTGTGTGTGTGTATGTGTGTGTTCTCTATACAGGATGTCCCCCACCTCCACCAGCAGGGTAGCTGTCTATTGTTATAAGACTGGAGTTGGGATCCGACTCTTCTCACTAAATCAACGACAGAGAGAGAGAGAAAGTTTCAGTCAAATGTAATGAAGCACAATTTGACTGCTATAGCTTAAGAAAAACCTTGACCTATTAAATATTATTAAAATAATTATGTAGATTGAAAATATATAATGCATAGGGGCACCTTTGTATTCTGCACACACACACACACACACACACACACACACACACACACACACACACACACACACACACACACATACGCTCAATTTATAGTTAACCAAACAGGAAAAACTATATTTCCTCTCAAGAATCTACTTCCAAAACTCACAAAAAAGGTTGGGGACACAATGTGAGAGATGCAGGCTTGAGGACGAGGAATTTAATCTCACCTTTTCTTGAGCCAATTGTAACAAAAAACACTCTTTCTTAACACGGTAGGGTTTCCATGCTAACACCAAGCCACACACACACACACACACACACACATGAACCCAAGGGCATTATTACAATTAAAATAAAGCACTTTCTATTTAACACTCAGAAACACACACACACACACACACACACACACACACACACACACACACACACAGCAAGTGCTTTTTTACAATTCTAATCATAAATCTGCCTTGATGACCGCTCTGTGTCATTAAATCATTAGGCTACACAATGGAGGAAAAGCAGAGGCAACAATAGTTAATGATGTATTACACTGCTGGTTGACCATAATGGAGATCCATGGAAGAATGAGTATGTTAGAGAGGGAGAGAGAGGAAGAGAGGGAGAGAGAGAGAGAGAGAGAGGAAGAGAGGGAGAGAGAGAGAGAGAGAGAGAGAGAGAGGGAGAGGGAGAGAGAGAGAGAGAGAGAGAGAGAGGGAGAGGGGGAGAGAGAGGAAGAGAGGGAGAGAGAGGGAGAGAGAGAGAGGGGGAAAGGGAGAGAGAGAGAGAGGGAAAGGGAGAGGGGGAGAGAGGAAGAGAAATGGAAGAAAGAGGGATTGATTAAAGTAGAGAAATTAGAACATGAAAAGGTCAGAGAATTGTTAGCTAATGTATTTATGTGGCAAATACCTGATAATGACGGAATAATTGTGTGTGCCTGTGTGCGTACATGTGTATGTGTATGTGTGTGAGTGCAGGCACTCGCATGTGTGATGAATACACACTTCCTGTATAATCCTTCAGAGGAAGGCTTCACATCCTACTGAAGACACTAGCCGTGAACATCTAGATGTTTATCACTACATAACCACCACGGGCCACTGTAACGTCGTAACGTAGCGCACACCACAGGTGGTTAATAGACTACACACCCCATGTTGGTTGAATAACATGAGAGAGGAGAGAACATATTGTTTTAGAGCTTAGGGAGGGAACTCAAGACTAATCCACCAATATAAAACGATATATTCAATATAGATATACAATTTATATCAATATCAACATATGACAGGAGGGAATACATTGTTTTAGAGTTGCAGGAATAAACCACCAATATTTATCAATATGCTCAACATCCAAATGATATCAACAGATACATCAACATATGACGAGGATTCTATTGTTTTAAGGAGCTAATTGAGGGAACTCATGACTTAAAGACCGCATCACCCCTGTCTGAGCTGATAAACTAAAAACAAGTCTTTTTATATGCATTGTGTGATTTGGTATTGTTTTTTTTTGTTGACGTTTTCACGTTTTTTTTTTGTTTTGAGCAGAAATGTTTTATAAATTAATCTCAGTCCATGGTGACCACAGGAACACATGGTAGGATAATGTCAGTTACGTTTTTACATCTAGTGTGCGACTGAACAAAACACGCTGTCGCTCGCGGGCTGGGACTACCAGAGCATTAAACCTTCAATGTGAGCCAAACCTCCAACACATGTTCAAAAACACTAGAGCAGGCTTGAGAAAACAGATGGAATAAAAGACAATGAAAAATAAAATGAAAAAGAATTTTGTTTCAATTACAGGATTTACTTCAAAGCCGAGCGACAGAAACGCTGCCAACGTTGTTGTCTTGGAATCGCCTTTTAAAGCCTGTAAGCTAGCTCGCTAACTAGCATTGTTGATGCAGACGTGACATCACATTCCGATGTGATTTACATCACAGCCCGTTTATATCTCTATGGGCGAGCAGGGAAATGGACCAGCTCCATAACGCTAAGCTGTGTGTGTGTGTGTGTGTGTGTGTGTGTGTGTGTGTGTGTCTGTGCGTGAGCGTGTGTGTATGCATTTGTTTGAGTGTGCATGGGTGTATTTGTGTATGTGTATATGTGTGTGTGTTTGTGTGCATGTGTGTGTGTGTGTGTGTGTGTGTGTGTGTGTGTGTGTGTGTGTGTGTGTGTGTGTGTGTGTGTGCGCGTGTGTGCGTGTGTGCGTGTGTGTGTGCGTGTGTGCGTGTGTGCGTGTGTGCGTGTGTGTGTGTGTGTGTGTGTCTAATGAGAATGCCAGCCTCTTTTCCCTGACACCTTTTTAGCAGCGGGCAGGCAGACAGTAAATCTCTTATTGAGACAATGCAGAGGATACAGTAGCAGGACAATGAGGGAATAAAACAGAGGAACTGCACTCCACCCCCCTCTCTCTCCCACACTCTGCCTCTCTCTCTCTCTCTCTCTCTCTCTCTCACACTCCCCTCTCGCTCTCACCCCCCCCCCCCCCCCCCCCCCCCACACACACACACAAACAACACACCGATTACAATGTGTGAGGCTTTAATACTATGTACAATATGATATTTTCAAGAAAAAAGATCATAATAAACATAAAAATATTGATGATAACAATGATTATCATCATCATCATCAAACAACCACCAGCTACCGCATAATTCTAATGGCAATCCTTGATGCACAATATGATATCATCTCATATAAATACAATAGTAATAATTATATTATTACTCTGATTATGATGATAAGGATTTATACTATATTATTATTATTATCATTATAAATATATATGATCATGATAATAATAATAACAATAATAACATATTATTAACAATAATAATAACAATAGCAACACCAGCCACACAGCCCTACAACTACTGCACAAACACAATTATATCATCAATAACAAAAACATTAATAACAATAATACCAACTCGCACACACCTTCAAAGGTCGTGACGCATTGAAAACAAGGCCCATAAAACATGAAAGGGTCCACGGAGGAAGCCCCCCCCCGCTGGGCGGCACTCCTGCTGCGTCCCCCAGCAGGTGGCTGTGGGCGCGGCCGTGATGCTGCCAACGTGAGGGACCACCAGGGACACACGGAAGACCCCCGCCATAACTCAACCATCCTATGTTTTTTCCGGGACCCATTTGAAGTTACGTCGGGGAAATCGTGCAAGCACGTCAAAGTCATAAACTCAACCTTTTTTACGATGACTGGGAAAAACCCCCTGGTGGTACAATCACAGGTTGTTTGCTCTGGGGGGGGGGGGGGGGGGGGGGGGGACGTAGCGCTGACGACCAGGGTGCCGCGTGAGCCGGGAGGTGAGCGTATACTGTTGTACACAACAAGACTCTCACTCTGTTTACACACGGACGTGTTCTATCTAACTCGTCAAATTTGAGGTCGGATCACGAGTCAGTTATGGGAGACTCATCCGCACAGAACACAGTGTGCTACATGGAGGTCAGAGAGCAGGGTCAGAGAGCAGGGTCAGGCCTCAGCTCAGCGATGGTGAGTTGTGCCAAATAGATTGGGATCGAGGGTGCATCTCCCTGTAAATGTTTCATGCCAGTGTGTCATTGGGATTATAAGTGGCAAGGCCTGACACTTCTGATTACGGTCAAGCTTATATTGAGGCGCTATCTCTGTACGTCGGGTTAAGGTTGAGAGGTGAATGTTGCAACCTCTGGAGTTTCCTACAAATCCACTGACATACAATTGTTCACAAGAGGGAGTTCACAAGACAATGTCACCTCACTGGTTGTTGTTATTGGAAAGCAATACATTCAAATGAAGTATCTTCAAGGAGTCTCAATCACAAGGACGTGGCTTTTGTTTAATAATTGGCAAATATTCACTGAGACACAGATTTGTGTCTTAGTGCAGACATGCAAACTAACTGTGAATATCACATACAAGAAGCCCTTTTAAAATGTGGCGCCAAGCAGTCGTCCACCTCTTGTATTCACACCACAGTAGTGTGTGGATACGTTTCTTTCACTTTCATTTTGTGCATCAAAACTGTGAGCTAATTCTCTCTGTGGACGCAGTTTGCCTCCACCCTCATCATAACATCACATCCAAGTAACATAACATCACCACAACATAACCACAGAGCTCAGGCACCTCTGAATCAGCTTGTGATTGAAGTCATCTGAGGGCTCACAAGAGTGATGCAAAACCAAAAGTTGATTGGTCATATTTCATTTATTTTTTGAGAAAGGAAGAGAAAAACAAAAGTGAATTCCTTAGAAAACTGCTATCAAGCCAACCATACCAAACACCCTGCTGTAAACTGTGAACAAGAAATCAAACAAAAAGAGTGAAATAGTTTAATGAAATTAATTATATTTAAATGTATTTATTTAAAATATAACTTAACAAGAATCATCGAGTCGAATGACAGACCTGAGAAAGACCCCAGTA
>NC_140292.1:9157254-9167254 GCF_964030765.1 Micromesistius poutassou | reverse complement strand
GATAGTATAGAGTATTTATTGACACAGTCTATCAGTAGATGGTGTCCCTATTGAAGGTAGGACGAGGCTTTGGGTATCACTGGCCCAAACACAAACACACCAGCCTGAGATACAGGTTTGGTCCCACTACACTGTATTATGTCTCGCAGAAGGTCAAAAAACACACGCAGAACGCAGAACAAACAAACAGATGAAAATCGATGTGTGTGGCTTTCTGTCGGTGAGCTCACTCAATCCCACATCAAACGTCTGCTTCTCGCGTGCGATTTCTTTTTAAGAGCGTAAACACACTGCGCACAATGGAGGTGTCATGTCGGATATCTGTGTACACTGTTTCACCACCGGCCGTTCGCACCCACTGCCGCTGAAAGGCGGCGGTTCCGCTATGTGTGTCCGTGAAGGGGGGGGGGGGGGGGGCGGGGTGTGACTGGTTGTGCACGTACGTGCATGTCGGCCAGGGTTCAGTAGTGGGGAGCAGGGCGGGAGCGGAGCACTGAGAGAGCAGTGTGAGGCGGTGAATAGAAGGAGCCGTCTCTGGGAGCTGAGGACTGTCAGATTGGCAGCCCCGCCTCCCCTCTGGGAAGATACACCTATTAGGGGTTAGTGGGTTGTATAGATACACCTATGAGGGGTTAGTTGGTTGTATAGATACACCTATTAGGGGTTAGTTGGTTGTATAGATACACCTATGAGGGGTTAGTGGGTTGTATAGATACACCTATGAGGGGTTAGTGGGTTGTATAGATACACCTATGAGGGGTTAGTGGGTTGTATAAGGTACATCTATTAGGGGTTAGTGGGTTGTATAGATACACCTATTAGGGGTTAGTGGGTTGTATAAGATACGTGTGTGTGTGTGTGTGTGTGTGTGTGTGTGTGTGTGTGTGTGTGTGTGTGTGTGTGTGTGTGTGTGTGTGTGTGTGTGTGTGTGTGTGTGTGTGTGTCGGAGATTTCAATCAAATTCTAACCATAGCCTATAAATCACCCACACTTCTTTCTCAGTTTATTATGTCCCTCTCGTTCTCTCCCCCTCTCTCTTAGCCCCTCTTCTCTCTCTCTCTTACACTCTACTTCAATCGCTCATATTGTATGTGCACTTAAGCTATATTTCATTCAATCGGTTGGACTTATGGGCTTTTAAAGAGGTGTAATACAATTCACGCAAGCCCATTTTATTTAGGTCCTTTATTGAAATGCTCCTATTGCTGTTGTCACAAAATACACATGAAAGAGGGCTTAACATTAGCAGATGCTTGCAATACATTATTTTAAAGACTGTGATGGATGCTGAGGCTAACATTGTCGTACAATAGTCCAAACAAAACAGCTGGCATACCCCCTACTGGTAGACATAGGTTACTGCAAATATATATATAAAAAAAAATCAAACTTGTCTATCTGGAGTTAAAACATAATATAATTATGGCAATACAAAAGACAGGCAGGTGTAACCTAACATAGACTATAAACACTAAATAAGTGGTCTTGGGATACATCGAATCTACACAGATGTTCCCAGTTTCCAGTCAATTCTGTGTACTGAAATAGTGAAGAATAATCTAAAGTAAGAATCTCAGAATCTCATCTCTTACTCACATAATCAGTTGACGTGCCTCCACATGATCCACAGTTCCATTATGATCCTCACTCTACTATCTCTTCCCTATTCCTCCAGGTCATCCCCAGGTATGGCTCTGAGTCTCGTGGGCCTGCTGCGGCCCGCGTTGGGCCATGCCCTGGCGCGGCAGCTCAGCGGTCCCAGGGTCCTGGCCACAGCCCGGGTCACGACCCCGCTCCTCACGCACCAGAACCCCCACCTGACCCCCACCTTCGCCAGGTTCTATGCCACCAAGAAGGCCAAAGGTGCGTTCCAACCCGTGCCGTACTTTTTTTTTACCGGGCCAGAGGCAATTATTTCCTTTTAAATGTAATCTCCGCTAAAGATGCTTGTCTAGATGCTTCCTGTTACTCATGTACACTATGTAATACTCTCCTAAATCCGGGCTTTGCAGTAAAGGTAATTGCTACTGACTCGGGCGATTGGTTACAGAGTAGATAAGATATTCAATGTGTTCATACGCAGCACATGTCATGGGAGTGGGGCGCTGCATGCTACTATTTACTGTGGAGCAGGGGGGGGGCTGCTGCTGGCTCTCGAGCAGCAATGTCTGAGGCTGAATAGAGGCTGGCGTTTTATCTCCAGTGGTCCTGTCCTGAGATTGGCCCGCCTGCTTTTTCCCCCCCCCCCCCTTCCATGAAAGAGCTTTCAAGAGGCTGGAAACCGCTGTACTCCACAGTAGAGCCCTAGCATCTAGCATCTTTGTGACAAAAGGTAGATTTAAAAAGGTACATCGCCTCATATCTCAGCGCTGAGTACCAGTATGACATGTAAAGTACAGGCTTGTTTTGATTTGAATGTAGCACACCCAGAACAAGCAGGGAAGCCTGAGAGGATACCGGGATGTTATGTTCTATCTATCTCGCTATTTCTCTGATCTATCTCTCTCTATATCAATCTGTTTATCCCTCTATCTCGCTATTTCTCTGATCTATCTCTCTCTATATCAATCTGTTTATCCCTCTATCTCGCTATTTCTCTGATCTATCCATCTTAATCTATCCATATATCTATCGATTCTCCCGCTTTATCTATCTCTATTTCTCTTATCTATCTCTCTATCCATCCATCCATGCTTCCATCTATATGTCTTTCTTCATCTCTCTATCTATGTATATACAGGATCTTCTCTCTCTCTCTCTCGCTCTCTCTCTCTCTCCGTCTGTCTGTCTCTATCCATCCATCCGTCCGTCCCAATATCCAACTATACACCCTTTATTGTTATTTTCTTGTTTTCCTCTGTGCTCTCGCTCCCCTTGCTGCCTGATCCCAGCCAAGGCGAAGGGTCAGTCAGCCAAAGTGAACATCAACTCCGCGCTGGTGGAAGACATCATAGATCTGGACGAGGTGAAGGGGGACATGACGGCCGTGCTCAACACCCTGAAGGACGACTTCACGCGGAGCCTCAGCATCAGAACGTCGCCAGGTAGATGGCAGCCCATGACTCGGTCGCCACTCGTCGACTCCCTTCCCCCTCGTCGTCCCTCCTTTCCTTTCCATCCCCCCCCCCCCCCCCCCCGCCTTCCCCTCTCCCGCCCTCCCCTTGCCTCTCATTCTTCTCGTGCACATTTATTGTCTCGGAAACAGCTGGGCCCCATGAGACTGTGTGCATCATTTCGATAATAACTTGCATACACACAACACAGAGACTTAAAGCGAGGATAAACCCCCAGGTCTCGGATTCAGCGTTGATGTTTTTTTTTTTTTGTTGTGTTATCCAGCTTATTCACTTTGCCAGGAATACCGACCAGTACAACAGGATCAGTTGACCTAAACAGGTGCTGCAGCAGAGTCTAGTCCTTAGCGCGTCCTTGGCGCGTCCTAAGCGTGTCCTCAGATGTCGGCTGCAATGAAAAAGGGTCCGGGGGATCAAGGCTTTTGTGGTCAATGTTTAGGTCGTGGAGGAGACCTTTTTGCTTGAAGCAGGCTAGCCTGAGTACAAGACGGGGATCAGCGTCGTCCATGAGTCACTGTTTCGTTGCTGTTTCGTTGCTGTTTCCTTCTTTATCAAAAAAAAAAGCATGAAATCGATATGACCGTCTGTTCATTGGGATACTAGTACCACTTGTATTGTTATATTTAAGAACACACATAAACAATTAACAAGTGAATTCTGAAATACAACACGTAAGATAAATAACCTAATATAATAACATGCGTTTATTTGTTTACTTCTGTGTGACTACTTTACTCTTTATTGAAACAATGGCGTGCCCGAGGAGACCGGCACCGCATCACGCCATCGCTGGCCCCTCAGCGTCCGCCTGCCCAGTGACGGCGGTGGAAACCCCGGTGAGCGGGCCGTGCTGCCGGGTCAGCGGCCATACGCATCCAATTTACCCACTGTTGACTTTGACATCATTCAGCACACATGGGGCCAGAGCTGCGAGGCCCTTCTGCTTGGTTTCATGGCACCATTTCTGGGGGATTTTCCGTATTAACTCCCATGCATAAAAGTCATCTCCCGGACGTGTTGTTTTTTTTGTGCGCGAGGCCCCCCGGGGAGCCCCTTCGATTTGCATCTACCTGACCAAGAGCCTGAGGGCTGAGCAAAGGGCATCCCCCAGCAGGACCTTTACCTTGACCTCTGGTTGACCTCGCCTTCCGCGACTACATCCGGGTCGCGACCTCCTGCCATATTTAATGGAGGCTCCCGGGGGGATTTAGAGTTTACATCTTCCGCTTTTTTCAGTTTCTCCTGGCGCAAACTTTCCCTTTTTGCGTTTTGTTTCGGAAAGACTCGCTGTTTCCAATCGGTGCGTAATTAAATAATCCAAAAAACGTTGCAACGATGGGACAGATGCAGCTTTAAAAAAAAAATCCTAACCGGATTTCTTTTGTCAACATGCATCTCAGAAATCCACTTCTTGTACTTTCAGGCTGCAATTGATTTATTTCAGCTCTATCTATTGATTCAGTCTCCAATTCCGTGTCCTGCGTCCTTGTATTTATTTGAATCTAGACCCAAGTGAGTAATCGGCCTTCTCACTTTTCACCGCCTCTCCGGCCACGCTCTGTAGGCCTCACCTCACCTTCTACCTCCACCCTTTTAAAATACGATCGCTTCACTTTTTCATTGCCTCATACCCCCCTGCCCCCCTTCCCCCCCCCCCCCCCTCGTCCTCCTTCACCAAAACCTCCACCATCTGCCCTGCCCTCCATCTCCTCTCCCCCTCCCCCCCCCTCCTTTGTGTCCGTCCAGCTGCGCAGTAATCTGCGGAGGCAGCAGGACTTAGGGCTGACAGCAGAAACTCACTGGCTGCAAAGGATGAAGTGGTGGAATGAAATGACGTCGTGTGTGTGTGTGTGTGTGTGTGTGTGTGTGTGTGTGTGTGTGTGTGTGTGTGTGTGTGTGTGTGTGTGTGTGTGTGTGTGTGTGTGTGTGTGTGTGTGTGTGTGTGTGTGTTCGTTCGTTCGTTCCATGGTCAGATCATCTGGCTCTCATTACGTGTGTGTGTGTGTGTGTTGGTTCACTCGTGCAATTGTGTGTGAATGTGTATTGTTGTCTGTGCGTGTATTGTGTTTGTGTGTGTGTGTGTGTGCGCACTCCTCATATGATAATGCTTTGTAGTCCATGTGTTTCGTGCGTGCTTCCGTACGTTTGTTTGAGATTTGGACCAACCAGAACATCTCAATGGCCAAGAGTAGAGTGTTATGATGATCCATAGACACACACACACACCCTTTTTACACTATGTTAGTATGTATCCTGTAATCTCCTGGGGTGTCTACACTATAGCCGTTGCTATGGAGACTGTATTTAGTCAAAGCACACTAAGAAGTGCCCTTTATGTTCAAAATCAAATCCACTTCCTTTAGGTCCTCAGAAGTCCCAGTTGAAATGTATTTCTTTGACGGTACAGACTTTTGCATTTGGCCAAACTTTGTAACTATGTGTATTTTTCTCTGTGACTGCCGCTCAATGTTTGTAGTTTAATACCGGGGTTGACGTAAGCTAAAGCTTAGCTCCACTGCCGGATGACAACACATCTCCCTATACAGGGACACATGGAGCCTGTCTGTGGACCTTCATCCCTCTCCGTTTGAGGATAGATAGTGTTTCCCCCGCCTCGTTCGTATCTGTTACCCCCTGGAACACGGCGACCGCAGCCAGAAGAGCAGCAGAGCCGCAGCCCTCGTCGTGCCATGACGTTGCCTTAACGGACTTTAATGAGCCTTCCCAGGTTAAGTGTGTCTGCTGCCGCGATCCCAAGGCTTGAACCACGACGGGGCCGGCGCTGTCGGAGCACTACACCGTTATTATGTGGCTGGAGAGGATTGGAACGCGTCCCGAGTTCAAAAGCTCACCTCGATGTAATGCTCAGTCGGTGTTGAGCAGGGCTGGATCGAGATCCAGTCTGTCTCTCGTCTCTTGTCTCCCAGCGCTTTGTGCGTTCGTGGTTGTCTGTGTGTGTGTGTGTGTGTGTGTGTGTGTGTGCATCTCTCACGTACACAGATGTGCAGTGACACACTGTGGGGAGACAGGTTACACACACACACGAAGCAGACGATCATAAGGTCACTTGTAGACAGACAGATGGACGGACAGGAGGTCACAGACGGACGCGTCCAGAGACCGTCGTTTTGGTTGATGGACAGGCGGACGGGCGGGATGTCAGAGGCAGACAGATGGACACACACACGCATACTCACTCACGCTCGACTGGTAGACACATAGAAGGTCACAGGTGCAGACATAAGTTGCACCGGTTGGCAAAGAGACAGACAGGAGTTCACGGACACACACACACACACGCACACGCACACACAGTGTGTTCAGGTAGGCAGACAGAAAGTCACACAGGTACACAGACGAGTAGTTGTGTTTGGTCATTAGACAGGGCTGCCTTTCAGGTGCTGGAGGTCTAGACAGCCCCGGTCTGGAGCCTGCAGCCAGCGGGACGTTGAGCGTCTCACCGGTATGGAGAGTAGCTGGCAGTGAGCGGGCCATCATGCCACTCAGAAACGAGCCGCGGTTCAATCGCCGTAACAAGGAAAGAACAGGCGTTCATTTTATCCCCCCGGTCAAGGTACCCTGTTCCGAGTCAAAGACGGGAAGAGACCTTTAAGTTGAGGGGATACCCTGGCACACTTCCCCTCCCCCTATGGACCACATACACGACCCCGACACCCGGGCTTCACCCGGACATGGGAGGGGAGGGGGGGGGGAGGGAGGGGTGTGATGGAAGACAGGTGAGGAAGAAGGAAATGACTGCTTTTGAGGGAATCCAGATGGACGGAGCAAGAGAGAGGAAAAAGAACGGACAAACGGAGATGGAGAGCGATGTGGAAGAAATGAAATCAAAGGAAATCATTTGGCGTCCGTGCTCTCAGGGCGGCCCACACTTTGTCTTCCCTACTTCTTTCCCGTTCCAGGAAGTCTTGGGAGCAAAGGGAATTATTATTGTTCTTGAAAGCCAAGGTCACGGTTTATAGCAAACTCAGCATATTAGTAATTCTGGTTAATTCTGGTTGTTATTGTGTCTTCATTTACGGGGAACGAGTCCAGAGGCTCTAAAGAGCTGCAGCCCCCCCCAATCAGATCCGTTGCCTAGGCTCTGGCGGCAGCACTTCAAGGGTGTAGTGGCTCCAATATCCCTGGTGTGCTTTTGATTCTCCTCCGCCTCACTTCCAAGTGCCTCGTTAAGTGACTTCCAAGATACTGCTCACTGAATACATGTGCGTACAAATGAGAACAAAGTACAAAGATTGAGTGGCCTCTCTCTTCGCTCTCGCTCCTCGGAAGGTAAAAGGTCATCCGTATCTGCGCCCACCCTGTCCGTGACAGTGACCTCATATCCTGTTCCTGCCAGGTGACGGCGGGACGACCCGTGTCTGCTAATCTGTTTCACAGCTCTCCTGCGGGCCCTGGGCCTGTGCTCGGGGAGCAGTTGTTTCTGCTTTGCTTCCCCGCTAAGAGAAAGAGATGCTGCCAATTCATGATCTCCGTTGACGGCTTGATAGCGTCCCACTTTGTTTTGTGCCGTAGCGTTTGGGCAGGTGTCCCAGTGTTTCACATACGATCGGACATCAGGGAAGACGAGGAGTTCTGTGGTTACATTTTCGGGACTAGACTTGATTTCTTCTGATGCTGATTGTGTGAAGCCTGAGCTGGTGAATTGGATCAGTGGTTCCAGCTTTGGACTGTAGGTCCTTTCATGTACCACCGCATGTGCAGATGGTGAAAGACGGATAAATACACATGCAGTGGCTGGGCAGAGTGGCAGCGCCCGCTATGTACAATTGTTACTGCAAGAAGACCGCGGCTAGTGGGGAAACGGTGGAGAGAGAAAAAGTCTGCAACGCTGCTTATACTCCCAGTGTGTTCATTTAGCTAACACAAATTAACACAAAATAATGACAATGTTTTTTTTATTCATGTATACATGAAATTAACTTATTTTCACGTTAACATGAAGTGACCCGCCCCTTATATTCATGAACAATCCTTTATATAACGATCCTAACGATCCTTTATATTTATGTTAACATGAAGTGAACGATCCACAGGAAGTGAACAGCTTTGTATTCACGTAGAACCCGCGGTGTGTTTCAGGGGCTCTGGACCACATCGTAGTGACCACCCCCGATGGAAAGTTCCCCCTCAACCAGCTGGGCCAGGTCTCCATGAAATCTCCTCAGCTCATAGTGGTTAACATGACCAGCTCCCCAGAGGTAAGGAGCACGCACGCACACACGCACGCACACACGCACGCACACACGCACACAAACAGTCACACACACTCACACACTCGCGAACAGACACAGACACACACACCTCTCTCTCACACTCACGCACACACACACACACACACACGCACACGCGCACATGCACACACACAGTCGCACACACACAGTCGCACACGCCTTCCTTTCCTTTCCTTCTCATCTGTCTGTGTTTCCTAAACGCTCCATAATAAATCAGAGGGAACGATCTGTCTATTTGATCAAGTTCACGCGTCTTCAAGTAAATCTATCTTTTAGATCTGTTTATTTTTTAAGCCCCGTCCATCTCTCCCTCCGCAACTTTATCTGAGATGCTATCTGATGGATGATCTGAAAGGTCCCCTTTAGTGAGGCCGCTGCTGTGTGTGTGTGTGTGTGTGTGTGTGTGTGTGTGTGTGTGTGTGTGTGTGTGTGTGTGTGTGTGTGTGTGTGTGTGTGTGTGTGTGTGTGTGTGTGTGTGTGTGTGTGTGTGTGTGTGGTCGGGCCGGTGTGTGTGTGTGAGTTGAAACAGAAAAGGAAATGACCTCACCTTACCCTCCGGTCGGGATGGATGGATCTTATACACTTCCTCTGTGTGCCACCATTCTCTCCCTATCCTTTTCCTCCGTGCTTCGTTTCAGATGATGCCTCGTGAACATGTTAATGCGAGCAGAGTGCCTACCACTGTGCACATCACACCCGGACCCCCCTAGTGATACGTCTTGTGTGAAACGTCCCCCTCCCCCCCCCCCCCCCAAGAAACCCAGAGGAAATCTCCCTCAGTGTAACATAAGGACCCCCTTCCCCGGCCCGTGAGCCTGGAGATGACATTACATACACACTGTATGTATGTATGTCTAGTTTTAGGTTGTCAAGCAAAGGCCCGACACGTGTTTCTGGTCCCGGGGTCCTTTCATGTGGTGTAGCGTTTCATTGCTTCATGCTCACAAACCATAATGCAAATGTGGGAATTTATCAGAGCATCCGCAGACGATACTCCAGTGTGCTACCTGAGCCAGGCCTGACTCACAGAGGCCCTACTACAAATGAGCGCACACACACACACACACACACACACACACACACACACACACACACACACACACACACACACACACACACACACACACACACACACACACACACACACACACACACACACACACACACACACACACACACACACTACACACATACACACGCACGGCGCATACGCACACGTGCACACATGCAGACCCGTGCACACTTGCAGAACATGCACAAGCAGACGCATACAACCGCGTGGCACGCACGCATGCACACACACGTGCACACGTACACGCACACACACACGCACCACCTCAGCCTAGGTTCCCCATAGCCCACACAGAGGGGACTGCACAGGTCTCTACTCTAATAGGCTTATAATGATGCCTATCCATTACCTAGTGAACCCAAGACCCTCGCCATTGTTTTCCATACATCCATTAACGGAGGCCTGGGAAGCTACAGCGGAGCTACCAGCGGCTACTACTACTACTAATACTACTACCACCACCACCACCACCACCACCACCGCTGGCTCCACGAGGCCTGTTGATCACAGCCCGTCTCCACCACCACCACACACCAATCAACAGCACCACCCCCGTCACTAGGGTTTATTTGAACTTGTGTGGGCGGATGTACACACGTGTG
>NC_140292.1:9147254-9152254 GCF_964030765.1 Micromesistius poutassou | reverse complement strand
CAGGCTAAACAATGTGCGCCGCCATGACGACCAGTCCGGTTTCCCGTTTCCAGTCAGAAGGGAGAATACGTAGCTGGTAGGACTTCAGTGAGAGGATGAGCTGGGGCACCACCTGCCATTTTGACCTTAATGTAATATATAACTTCAAATATCCGCCGTAGCCTTAAAGAGACGCGCCAGCGGTGCGAATGTGCTAGCCGCCACGTAAACAGCACTCGACTCGGAAATGGAAAAACCGGCGGGCCGCTATGAATCATGGGAAAATACAACGGTCGCGGAATAAGGTGGATACAGGTGAATCATCTCATGTCTAGGTACACTATGCCACACCCCCAACCCAAACGCTCTCTCCCCCCCCCCCCCCCGCTCCCCCTCATCCTCCCGCTCCCTCCTCCCCCGTCTCCCCCTCCTCCCCCCGGGGGGCTCCAGGGTGACGCGGGAGCACAGGGAGAACCTGGGCAAGCTGGCCAAGCAGCTGAGCAACAAGGCCAAGGACTCCCTGAGGAGGGTGCGCTCCAACGCCGTCACGCAGGTCAAGAAGGCCAAGGAGGAGACGTCCGAGGACACCATCCGGCTGCTGGAGAAACAGGTAGAGGGTGGTTAGGGTTAGTGGATGGTTAGGGTTAGTGGATGGTTAGGGTTAGGGTTAGTGGATGGTTAGGGTTAGTGGTTGGTTAGGGTTAGAGGGTGGTTAGGGTTAGAGGATGGTTAGGGTTAGAGGATGGTTAGGGTTAGGGTTAGTGGTTGGTTAGGGTTAGTGGTTGGTTAGGGTTAGAGGTTGGTTAGGGTTAGAGGATGGTTAGGGTTAGAGGGTGGTTAGGGTTAGTGGATGGTTAGGGTTAGTGGTTGGTTAGGGTTAGAGGTTGGTTAGGGTTAGAGGATGGTTAGGGTTAGAGGGTGGTTAGGGTTAGTGGATGGTTAGGGTTAGAGGATGGTTAGGGTTAGAGGATGGTTAGGGTTAGAGGGTGGTTAGGGTTAGAGGTTGGTTAGGGTTAGAGGTTGGTTAGGGTTAGTGGTTGGTTAGGGTTAGAGGGTGGTTAGGGTTAGAGGATGGTTAGGGTTAGAGGATGGTTAGGGTTAGAGGGTGGTTAGGGTTAGAGGGTGGTTAGGGTTAGTGGATGGTTAGGGTTAGAGGGTGGTTAGGGTTAGAGGTTGGTTAGGGTTAGAGGTTGGTTAGGGTTAGAGGGTGGTTAGGGTTAGAGGGTGGTTAGGGTTAGAGGGTGGTTAGGGTTAGAGGTTGGTTAGGGTTAGAGGTTGGTTAGGGTTAGAGGGTGGTTAGGGTTAGAGGTTGGTTAGGGTTAGAGGTTGGTTAGGGTTAGAGGGTGGTTAGGGTTAGAGGGTGGTTAGGGTTAGAGGATGGTTAGGGTTAGGGTTAGAGGATGGTTAGGGTTAGAGGGTGGTTAGGGTTAGAGGATGGTTAGGGTTAGGGTTAGAGGATGGTTAGGGTTAGAGGGTGGTTAGGGTTAGAGGATGGTTAGGGTATGCCCGTGGTCCTTTGCTGCATGTCCTCCCCTCTCTCTCCCATACCTTCCTCTCTATCTCACTCTATAATAAAGCATAGAAATAAAAATTGTTTTAAAAAAGGCTGGGTCAGAGGTGGTTTAGGGTCAGAGGTGGGTTAGGGATGGGCGAGGGCGAGGTCAGGACCGGATGACTAACTGAACGCTTCTCTGTGTGTGTTTTACTTCCAGCTCCAGCAAATGGCGGACAACATGGCCGTCGACATTGACAAGCAGCTAGCGTCCAAGACTAAGGAGCTACTAGGCTAACCATGCCAATAAAAGCGACGCATCACTTTAATACTTAACTCATTTAGTATTCTGTGCTTTATATTACGGCCACTGGTCATTGTGTACGTTGAGGCGAGATGTGCGGTGGTACTATTATCATATTGATACCGGGAGCTAGAGATTAACGGCGGGCGTGGCCGCTTATGGAAGTCATTCCCACCTGGCTGCGGATGCTTCTGGAAAGCTCCATTAACGGACCATTTAGTTGCGGCTGGTAGGCCCAACGTTTGGTTTACTCTGAGGTTTGGTTGCTCCGTGATGACACGGGGCCCTACGTCGCGCTTCTGGGCGCAATCTGTTTCAACTGTCGATACACAAACAGAAGTCGGCATGGAAACAACAGCGACCTTACCTCCTTCCTTCCTCCCTTCCAGCCTTCTCCCTTCCTCCTTGCTCTCGCTCTCTCTCTCTCCCTCTGCCTCTCTCTCTCCCTCCCTCTCCCCCTCTCCCTCTCTCTCCCCCTCTCCCTCTCTCTCTCTCCCTCCCTCTCCCTCCCTCTCTCTCCCTCTCCCTCTCCCCCTCTCCCTCTCCCTCCCTCTCTCCCTCTCTCTCTCTCTTCAAACGAACATGCAGCGGGGGGATGAATGTTCTTTTAATGGGACGTGCGGGCCTCCTCCTAATCAAACACGGTGCCACAAGCCGGTTCTGTTTATATAAAACAAGCGCACCCGTCCGAGTGTCAACTGCTTTCTGCGGGTTCTGTTCTCGGCGGTCAGAGTGAAGAGCGCCGAGTTTGTTCCACCAACGCAGAACCCTCCTCCCTCTTCCAGAAAAAGATAGCGCCGTTTGCGTTGCCAAACATTTGCTTCACATTTGATTCAAAGTCATGTGAAAAAACCAGAGTTATCTTGAAGGGGTGGGAAAATAAGTATTTTAATTGATGCCCGTGTCTACGATTGATAATATGGTTACCCTCTCTAAACACAGTACAGCAGGAAACGTAACATTATTGATGGTGTCCATTAAAGGAAAAACAAATGCTCCCTTCTGCGTCAACTTTCTTGTTTTCACTTTTTCTTTCCCCCTTTCCTTTCTTGTTTTACCACAACCTCTCTCTCTCTCTCTCTCTCTCTCTCTCTCTCTCTCTCTCTCTCTCTCTCCATTAGTAGGATTGATATTGGGCGCTTCCTGTGTAGACTTGGGGGCCCTGCGTGATGACATCACAGCCATTAGGCAGTAGGGTTCCGTATGTCTGTGATTGCGCCGTCCGTTCGCTCGTACAATACTTACTGTATTCAAACGGAAAAATGAAGCACAAAAATGTCGGCTCAAAGGGCTTAATCTTTTGAGCGGCGAGGCGGTGAGCATCTGATGGCTCTGGTGCATGCATTGCTCAAGTCCCCACTTTGAGGACCTGTTTGAGAACCACAAACATGGCGCTGACAATTGATGTTGCGGTTCCACTTGGGTCAGCTGTCACCAAAAGCTACTGAAAGCCGAGTCTCAGAAATCGGACTTCAGATTAAATGTGAATTGTGAATGTAGACCAGCTCAGATCATGGTGAACGGGGGCGTTCACTGTCTTTTCCGCTTCGTATTTCTTTCTACCGATCGTGTTGCTGGAGGCGGGGATCTGTAGGCCTGTACTCGGCAAACCACAAACTCGGCCGGCTGTAGTAAAACCGTTAAAAACATTCTGTAAAGGTTCAAATCAACACGTGTAGACTGGCCACTGTAGAAATACACAAAAATGCCCTGGTTCTGCTGTAACACAGTAGGACTGCTGGATCAGAGGTTCTGCTGTAAAACAGTAGGACTGCTGGATCAGAGGTTCTGCTGTAACACAGTAGGACTGCTGGATCAGAGGTTCTGCTGTAAACATAGTAGGACTGCTGGATCAGAGGTTCTGCTGTAACATAGTAGGACTGCTGGATCAGAGGTTCTGCTGTAACACAGTGGGACTGCTGGATCAGAAGTTCTGCTGTAACATAGTAGGACTGCTGGATCAGAAGTTCTGCTGTAACATAGTAGGACTGCTGGATCAGAGGTTCTGCTGTAACATAGTAGGACTGCTGTTTACAGCTGACCTGTCGTGGCAGCAGATCTACACCATCATGTGCCCAATCACTCTTGGCTCCCCAGATACCTGCCACATATCAATTCTGCTCCCATATATTCCTATTTGGCCTTCTCTTTAGCGTCTTGGTTGGACACAACATGTTTCTATCTTTTACAGATTGTATCTCCCTCTCTTGTTTCTCTCTCTGCCTATCTCTCTCTCCGTCTGTGTGTGTCTCTCTCTCACACTGTCTGTATGTGTATCCCTCTCTCTGTCTGTGTGTGTCTCTCTGTATGTGTCTGTGCTTCTCTATTTGTCTATGTGGCTCTGTGTGTCCCTCTCTCTGTCTGTTTGTGTGTGTCTCTCTCTCTCTCTCTCTCTCTCTCTATCTCTCTCTCTCGCTGCGTCTCTGAGCTGCTGTGTTTTAATGGCCTGGAGTCGTTGGATAAACAACAGTTTAGCGGAGGAGACGGTTGGGTCGGGACAGAAGAGGGGTGGGGTGCAAATGGCAGGTTTTCTTGCGGTGTTTCTGGGTCCATATGTCAGCAATTTGGGGGCATTGTGTACCTTGGCCTGAAACAGAGGCTTCATGATCGATGGAGGAGTGAAAATCTCCCAGATCCCTGGCGCAGAACACAGGCCAGCGCAAGGAAATTGCTTTCAGCTGATAGCTTCATTTCGCTTGACATTTATCAAGTGAATTACCCGTTCGCCTCGAATGTTACTACTAGCTGCACCCGCCTCTTTTGACGTGTGTGTGTGTGTGTGTGTGTGTGTGTGTGTGTGTGTGTGTGTGTGTGTGTGTGTGTGTGTGTGTGTGTGTGTGTGTGTTGTGTGTGTGTGTGTGTGTGTGTGTGTGGGACGGAGGCAAGGGCCATGAGTTTGTGTGTACGTGGCAGAGTGTTAAAAAGAGGAGTTGTGTGTTGTGTTCTTTGGCTCTTGCTTTTAAAAATATACAATTCTAATAAGTTCAGCAAACAGTTGATTTGGCGCCTCACATCCCGGGGCCTGTTATGTTCGCTGGGACGAGGACAGGCAGTTCAATGCCCAAACCTCTTTTCTCTCTAGTCTAGGTTAGTCCTTTCTGAGAACTGTTTTAATGAAAGTAGTCACATTAGACTTAAAGTGCAGTAGGCAATATTGACACACTATTATTTTCAGTGTCATTAATTTGAAATGACCTAGCCACAGACTGTGCCTGCATGTGGATG
>NC_140292.1:9144759-9147054 GCF_964030765.1 Micromesistius poutassou | reverse complement strand
GTGTGTGTGTGTGTGTGTGTGTGTGTGTGTGTGTGTGTGTGTGTGTGTGTGTGTGTGTGTGTGTGTGTGTGTGTGTGTGTGTCTTCTCTCTAACCGTAAAATGTTTCCTGTTACATGGAACACTAAGCTAAACATTCCTAAATTAAATTTTTCGGTTGGTCATTCATTTTTTGTTTTTAGTTTTTCATTATTGACTATAAAACGCATCAAAATGAGCTAACCCTCACTGGTGGTCGATGTGAAAAGGGAGACGGCGCCATCTAGTGGACTAGTACGTTACTGTAGGGACTTTTGACATAATCGTGCGACTGTCTGTTAGTTGCTTGGTAAATGCGATTGCATCAGAAGAACCTTGCCCAAAATGACCACTCTACTAAAAAAATTTATAAAAACTACTGGGCGTTATATTAAAGTAGTTTTTATACATTTTTTATAACACTATGATGGTGGCGATATATTGTATTTCCCTGCTGATCTCATCACTAGGCCCATTGATCTTATGTGCATTAGCCTCGTTTTTGACATGTGTTCAATTACATATTATACATGTCTGAGGAGCTTAACGGACCCAGACACAAATCAACCGCTGGCCGGGCGAGCCCCACACACCAACCACGTGCACAGACGGAGCTTCACCAGGAGATGGCGCTATGGGGTAACGTTTTAGGGCATTTAGAAGACGCTTTAATCCAAGCGATGTACAACTAGTATTCATACACATATATACGAGTCACACAAGCAATTATTACACACACACACACACACACACACACACACACACACACACACACACACACACACACACACACACACACACACACACACACACTTACACTTACACTTACACTCACACACCGAGTCAACCATGCAACAAGGCAACAGCCAGCTCGCCGGAAGCAGGTAGGGTCAGGGATATTTTGCAGGCCAGGGATCCATAGAATGACTATGGGACACTTTTATGATTAATATATGGGTACCAAAACAAGGAGGCGTCCCCAAACCAGTTGTATCGTATTAAATGCATGATTGTGTTGCTACATCCCACACATGTAAGACAGAAAACGTACTGTGGTCCTTAGTTATATCACTCAAGAAGCAACAAAAGACACAAACCTTACAAAACACTACAAAACGACCACACAAGGGAACCTAGCAGTCTCCTTAAATATTGTCTTTATTGACCCATAACATTTATATCTGTATCAAACTATACTAAAAGCAATGTATTCATTTTTATTTTTAAATCGAAATGGGCCGGTTATTAATCAACAACGTGTGGGATGGATCATGTCTTCCACAGGTGGGACTTGTACAATGAATGTTATTGCCCCGGGTTTATCCAGCAGGGGGCCCCGTTTTGAGCAATGTTTGATTTTTGATATTATTAATAAAATATTCGCCCTCTTGTAATTTCAGGATGAATACATTTGAGTTGTGCATTCTGATATATTACAATTAGATGCTATGTCTATGTAAAACTGTGTAGGCCTATCCAACCAATCACAGGGCACCTTTAGTTTGTTTGGAGCGTTGATATTAATAGGCGTGATACCTATTAATAGGCGTGATACCTATATCAAGAGTCTAGGCCGGTAGAAGATCCTGAATTGTAGCGTTACTCTTGTTGCCACAACGCAATTTCCGGTATTGTACTTCCTATGAACCGTGTATTAGAGTGAACAGACCGAGGAACGAGACGAATAAGAACAAAACAATGATTTTAAAAAAGCAACAACAACAACAACCACGATAAAAAATTGTTTTTACGAAAATGTCGACAAAGCAATATTCCATAAATGTAACGGAAACGGATATCCCCGTATCGGAAGCATTGGCCTCCCTCGTCAGTAACCCCCATTTGAGGGATCCCGTTCCAGGCGTTCCGTAGCGAGAACGCGCTGCGGACGAGGTCAATTCGAGTCATACTTGTTTAAACGGTCTCTCTCACAATTCGCCAGGTAGGTTACACTTCCAATTATTTCGGGTACAAAGTTACAAATTATTTTCGGGTACTATTACCGATGGATTTGTCTTTGGTTAGGACCGAAAGTTAACAAACAAAAGGTGTAGATCATAGTATAATCAATAGGCTACTACAAGTATTACCACTACAAGTCGACTAATATGCCTATTTATGCCACTGCAACGACTTGGAATATATCAGTACACAACTAGTTAAGGTATTTGTATGTATTCCTATTTCTGTATTAAACAATTTATTAGTAAAACTTTTTTTTAATAGGCTACATCCAGAAAAAGGCAGTGCCTTCTTAAGAGTCAATGTTTATTTATTTT
>NC_140292.1:9102259-9139759 GCF_964030765.1 Micromesistius poutassou | reverse complement strand
AATGGACGTCAATGGGTCACCAACTGCCCAATTTCTGAACGTGCGTACACTTACGGTAGCTTATCGTGCTGACAGAATCTCTTGCAGAAGCGTTTTCAAGTCATCGCTGAGCTCACGCATCACCGGCGGCCCACCAGTACACAGCAAGGTGGGTGCAATATGCACATTGATCTGAAACATCGTGCTGTGGCTACTTTTCTTAGATTCTATGATTCCTATTAAACATGATCGCGACATTACCCAAAGAAATGTAAACGGCCACAACTGGGTCGCTACGTCTACCCTCGTTTTCTGTGCAAAACGTTGGTGTGACGCGTCTCCCGATGCCTAAATGTGCGCGTGAATCTCCCGTCAACGGTCCCTGATGCGTCCAACCAGGCCGAGGCGGTCTTTGTGGCTTTCGTGTAAACGGATGCGTTTTTGAATCTATATACGATCCAAATCCAAATCGTGGTAGAATCCTTAAATGTCAAATGTCACGCAGTCGTGTAAAAAACAGCACTTATGTTACGAGGAAAGCTGGTTAAAAGTAGAGTCACTGTTTGAACACTGACTAAATGCAGCGGGGGTTGTGAGATAACGCTCTGCATTGTCTCTCCAGAGGAGGCAGAGAGACTCATGGAGACAGACCGGGACAACCTGGGCCCACCAGGGGGCCCTTTTACCTTCCAGGGCCTAGAGAAAACCCGTACAGCCAGACGGACAGCTAAAGACAGCTAAAGATCCTGATGTCAGTTGCGGCCATTTTACTCGATAATCGTCTGCTGACGTCTGGTATTGTAAAGATTAACCACTCTTGATGTTACGTTTTACATTTGCACTATCAAACTCAAACAAATAAGCAATAAAATATATTTTCCAGTTATTAATGACAGTGTTTGTGATTATTTTTGTAGTACACAATGTTTGCATTGGTGTTTTCCTGGTTGGTAAACCATTCATTGGTACTCTAAACTGTCGTTTACGTTCTGTGAACGAAGTTCACGCTGAGAAAAGGGGCAACACAGGAATGGTCCCGTCCATTCATAATATAGGGTTGAGGAATGTTACAAGGTGTCCGGAAATGCAGCAGAGAGGGGGGGGGGGGGACTCACTGGGGTCTTCAAACACGTCAACAAGCCATCCAATATCCATGACCAGGGAACCACCTGGTACATATGCAGTCTTATGAACAATAAAAACAAAATGTAATTGATCCTTTGAAAGTGAGAGTGAGTGTCTTGTGGTCTCATCTGTGTTTGTGAGGGTAATTATAATGGTAAGGTGTACCTGTGTGTGTGTGTGTGTGTGTGTGTGTGTGTGTGTGTGTGTGTGTGTGTGTGTGTGTGTGTGTGTGTGTGTGTGTGTGTGTGTGTGTGTGTGTGTGTGTGTGTGTGTGTGTGTGTGTGTGTGTTGAGGTTGAGGGCATAGGCAGATGAGGAGACCATGACTCATTGATGGTGAGTTGGGGTGGCTATATAAGGTCTCATTCCCCAGAAGGACGCAAGAAGAGAAAACCAAAGTCTACTATACTATAGACGCACTAGCAGCCGACTCACTTGTACAGTGACCGACAGCGCTGCGAATTGACGCCAACTCGCTGAAAGAACGAGATTTCTTCTTCGGTTCCAGAGAAAAAAACAATCATAGTAACAGCGAAAGAAAAGAAAAAAAATACGCTCAAAAGTACGACTTTTGTTATTCCGTCCGTGTTGAGGAGGAAGCAGGAAAGTCTCGCTGAAGAAAGTTGATAAAGAAGAGGATGCTTCTGAGAGTGACCGTGGCGGCGGTGCTGGTGTTGGTGTGTGTGTGTAGCGGGGTTGCGGCGGACAGGCTGCTGGTCCCCCGGGACTACGGGGTGAAGCTCTGCGGGAGGGAGTTCATCAGAGCCGTCATATTCACATGCGGGGGCTCCCGCTGGAAGCGCTCCTTAGACGATCACCTGGGTGAGTTCTCTGGGAACTGTAATACTTTTTTATTTGGTAACCTCTTGAGTTCAGAAACGTAATATGTATGTATTGGATCGAACTTGATTGTTTTTCAGAGGAATAGAAAAACATTATGACGGAAGAACTTATTTCATTGAAATACAGAAGCTTCGTTTTTGTCTTCAGAACCGTTTTAGTTTCAGCACTACGGAGAGCTCCGTTTGAGTTTTGTTCTGTATTTTTCTGTATTTTATTCTGTATTTTTTTTGTACTCTCTCTCTCTCTCTCTTCCATACAGACCCCTTCCAGAGGAACTACTACAGTGACGTCCCACAACAAGAAGACAACCAACCAAGCTGGCAGCAAAATGACGCTAAGGTAACAGAGGTCGTCCCGTACCCCCACCCGCCCCCCAGCTTCAGCGACACGCTGGCCGACCTGCTGGCCGCGTTCGGGCGGGACGCCGCGGGCCCGGTGGTGCGCGCACAGGACCCTCTGGGGGACTTTCACCTGTCCGTGACGTCAGAGCAGCAGGGAAAACAATCGAGCGTCGAGTGGCCCCAAGCCTCCTCCTCATCGAGGAGGAAGAGGAACTTTTCTCTGGGCGTGGCCGGGATGTGCTGCAACCTGGGCTGCACCAAGAACGACATAGGACACCTGTGCTGAGGACGGGACGGGGAGGGGGAGGGGGAGGGGGAGGGAGGATGAAGGGGTGTAGGACGGGACGCTGGGACCTGGGTCCCTCTTGTAAAGCAGGACATTGTCGTTTGAGTCAATGTGCAACTCTCCACGATTATGTGTTTCAATGACCGTGTTAACTGCAACAATTCAAAAGCTCATGCATTGGGGGACCAAAGGAAACGAATCTCTTGTGTAATTGTCTAGAAAAAAACTGAATTTTATTTTCATTTGTCATTATTGTTGCAATATGATGATGAGATACCGATACCTACTATTACATTTATTGGAGAATAGTAGGCCTATATTTATTTTCTGATATGAAGTTGTTTATGATTTACAGTTCACTCATAGTACTGGTGTGGTCAACCAATTACCTGCAACGGTACAAATATTGAATAAAAAGATTGCTAAACAAATCAACGACTCTGGAGAAGTATGTGCATTTGGACATTGTGTGTATTGATGTCGTTAGAATGAAATTGAATTTGTTCATCAGTGCGCCACCCGATGGACACCTGCAGGCCTACAGCTAACGGGGCGTAGCCTAATTAGGCCCCGTTAGCTGTAGGCCTGTACGTGTCTTAGCTTAGCAACGTCTCTGTCTAGAGGGACACACGCACGTGTGCACGGGCAACAAGTTGATACGGTAGACCTGTTCAACTGGTTCGTTTTCGTATCATTTCTCATTTTTGACATCGTTGCATCCATTTCAACCGTTCTGGATCTTTGATTGATTGGAAAAGCCTATTTTTGAGTCCGTCATTTTCGGACGTGGATTTTTCTTTTGATGAACTTTACCACACACAGACCATGTCATTCATCGACTCGTCCATCATCTGTCTTCTTCATCATATCCCGCAGTGAGTAAACGATCACTATGAACTCGCATAGCCTGCAGTCAGGGAATGTACGTCGTGGGGCCCCTGGGTCTACCACAAACCAGACGCGTCAGGGAAAGCATTCTGTGAAACATTTTAATGACCTTCAAATATTAAACAAAATGCCAAAGATTTGCAAATAAAACCTATTCCAAATCATCCCAAACGTTCATTTCAGGGACAATTGTTTGATTTTTTTTGTCTCAAAAAAAGTAAAAAAGGAACAGGTTGTTATCGACATCAAAAGAGAACATTACAATACAATCATTACAAATGGCACCATTCAAATTGTTGGGAGTGTGTGTGGACGTTGGCTGGTTGAAGCAGCCTCACCTGGTGGAGTCTGATTGGACTCTGGGGCTGGGTGAGGCTGCACACCTGTGGCACATTGAGTAATCAGTGTGCACAGGTTAAACCAGCCGTCACCACTCACACTCCAGATCTCCTGCATGGCAGCGGAGCACCCTTGCCATGTTGATTTGTGCGACAAATCAACCAATATAACAGCACATACACAGCCTCTCTGAAAAGAACATCAACAATGTAGGCCTACGTCTCATATGTCCAAAGCTGGAGGAATCATTATCCTTCTTCGTCGCCCTCGCTACGTGCATAGGGCTGCCCGACATAAGTTTGTTTACATGGGTACTACTCCAGCTGTCCCCGCAGTTGGGTGCCATGCTTCACTGCGGCAACGTCATCAGAACAAACCACGCCCACGGGCCGTCAACCTGCGTCCCCTGCTCTGCATCAACTGCACTGTGACCCCTGTTGTAGCTTCCACTAACAGGGCTGCCACGTTCATGTTACTCAACACTCGCTCACTAAATAACAAAGCCCTACTCATTCATGATATTATTTTGGATAAAAAGCTTGACTTCCTATGTCTGACAGAGACATGGCAGAGCCAGCAGGACTTTGTTACCCTCAACCAAGCCACTCCCCCTGACTATGTGTACATTCAAAAGCCCCGTAGCCTTGGCCGTGGTGGTGGGCTAGCTGTCATTCACCGGTCTAATTTACAGGTCAAAGAATTCCCAGTTAGCTCCACTTCATTTGAGTGTCTCCATTTTGCACTGGCAGGTGCTACACAGCTTCAAGTTCTGCTGAAGCCTCCACCCACTTCTCGTCAGAGCTTTCTGGGTTGCTCGCCACCATCTGCCCTTTCTACCCATCTACCATTCTGTTGGGTGACTTTAACATCCATGTGGACTCAGCTAACTGCTCCTTTGCTTCTGATTTTATGTCACTATTGGTCTCATACCAAAGGGCACACCCTTGACCTTGTGTGCTCCACTGGACTGGTCTGGTGGAACACTACAATACTGCTCTGTCCCTCAGCTTGGACTCAGTCGCCCCTCCCATAACCCGACTGGTCTCCTTCTCACGCCCCGCTCCCTGGTTTACTCCTGAGCTCCGCCTCAGGAAGGCAGCTGGCCACCGGCTTGAGAGGCGCTTTAAGACATCTAGCCTCACCGCACACCATGAGGCCTACAAAGACCATATCAGGGAGTACAAGGAGGCTCTCTCTAAGGCAAAGACACTCTACTACTCCATGCTTATTAATAACCAACAAAACCACCCCATAAAGCTTTTCACAACCATCCACCGACTCCTGCGCCCCCCCGATGCTGCCCAACCCACTGACGCCGTAGACCTGTGCTCCAGGTTTTTGGATTTCGTCCAAAACAAGGTGGAGTCCATTCACAACCACCTTCTGCAACACTCTACGCCACCCTCTTCTGCTCCCCCCCCATCCTGGTGTTGACACCCCTGCTGCCTGTCCACTGCAGTGCTGTTTCTCCTCTTTCGCCACACTGGACACTGACCAGGTGCATGACTTGGTGTCCAAAGCTAAGACCTCTTCCAGCAAGCTGGATCCTATGCCTACCACCTTGATGAAGACCTGCCTCCCTGTCATCTGTCCCTCTATTGCCGCCATCATCAACTGCTCACTGGACTCTGGTGTGGTGCCTTCAGGCTTCAAAATAGCAGCAGTTATTCCCACCCTGAAAAAGCCTGGTCTGGACCCTGACGACCCAAACAACTATCGTCCGATCTCCAACCTTCCTTTCCTAAGTAAGATCCTGGAAAGAGCAGTGGCTTCCCAGCTCCAACATCACATGTCCCACCATGAGCTCTTTGAACCCCTCCAATCAGGCTTCAGAATTCGACACAGTACTGAGACCGCCTTCACTAAAATCACCAACGACCTTCTTACTGCCGCCGACAATGGCCTCATCTCCATTCTTATCCTCCTCGATCTATCCGCTTTGACACAGTGTCCGATTCCATCCTACTATGGCCTCTAACCCACGACCCCACCCAGCGCCTTGTGCATTTGCACTCACTCACTCGCCTACACACACACCCTCACCTCCCACTCTTGTGAAGCAACCTTGAGTATCCTGAAAGGCGCTATATAAAATCAATTTATTATTATTATTAATAATATTATTATTATTATTATTATTTGGCAGTGTGAGCCTTGTAAACAACCACTTGGCCTTCATTCACATTCAGCATGATGACCTGACTTAATGTTTGGTAATGCCAGCTATATAGCTATAGATATAATACATTTTTTTTAGAAGCTGTAACCATACTCTCATGTGGAATAAGTTCCACCTTGATATCATATGTTGATTTGGCATAAGATGACAATAGGGTTGACAAATTAAGCAATAAACATTCCACACCAATCAATCACCTATCAAATTGCCATAGAAAAAGACATCGCTTTTCAAATCGCAACATGAAAATTCTGCCAGCATGGCAAAATTCTTTGAGGCTTTCAAAGACAAACACAAAAAATGATCAACAATATTTTCAATGTTTTCCAATGCTTTAAGATGTGTATTACGACTCACTGTTTAGACTTCTGTCTTTTAACCTTTGACCTCCTTCTTTCCACCATTAGCGCAGCAACAAAACGAATGGTAACGGCACATTATACAAATTCATCAGTCAGACTGTTATAATTCTGCATACTGCTAATGTTGCTTAATACTGTGCTGCATGAAAAGGCAGGCAAACCTCCCTAGAGACTGATGTTGCCTAATACTGTTCTGCTTGTAACACCAGGCAGACATTAGTCTGCAGGACAACAAACACTGCTTTGACTCACAGCCCATTGTCAACATTTATAAAATGCTTTCTGGCTGACTTCTGGTACACTTTTTTAAGTTGAGATTAAGTCGAGGTCACTTCTACCCCATTACATCCCTTTTCATAAGAGTCACGCTTCACTTTTTAAAAAGAAAACTAGCTTGTTCTGTGTGTCGCACAGAATAATCACAATATTTATGAAATATAATCGAATTATGAAATATAATTGAATCAATATTCACAATAGAAAAATCCATTCATATTGCATTTGCATAATACACACCTGTTCTGGCGTTGTACGTGAATTCTGTTATTGCAGACATCATAAAAACATTCACATTGCAGGTCACTTTTCCCATGGCAACAGTGACACAACACAAAGCTTTCCTTAAGACCCCCTGGAATATGGTCCGTGGTCCCCTATCCGTGCCCAGGGTCTGACCCCCCCCCCAGGCTTGGTCCTCTGCCTTAACCTCCTCCTCTCTTCGTCTCACCTGTGTCTTCCAAAGCTCCAGAGAAACAGAGTCCATGAGAAGGGCGTCAGGAGGAAGAGGAAGTCCATATAAGGTCAACGCCAAGGTATGTAGCATGGCTGGTTATGTAACAGGTTAGACTTCTGGTGCTGGGTGTCTACTGCTGAAGTAGAATCGCATCCAGGCAGTCCCGTGCGGCTGCTAGTCATATTACTAGGGAACACTGAAATAACACTTGAACTCACTTTCGACAACCTAAATGCTACAAAATATGAAAAGAACTGCCCTGCTCAAGCATCACTTCAAAACATAGAGCGATAGACTTGATTTGATGAGAGACTTCATCAAACGTAACAATGTAATCAACAAAACGACGAGTGTGGTTGAGGTATTGAGGTGTCCACTGAATGCTGTTCGGCAGAAGTGGTACGACAAGGTCACTGGACCAATGGTATCGGTAATGGAGGTTCGGAGAGAGGGAGAGAGGTGGACGGTCCGAGGGGAGGGTGGGGTCTTGAACCTCACCCCTCCTGGCTGTCCCGGGTCGTGTCCACGGTGTGCGCTAGCTCCCTGAAGGTGGGCCTCAGGGCCGGGTCGCCATGCCAACAGTCCGCCATAATCTTCTGAATCTGTAGGACGGATGTAGGGTTAGGGTTGAGTTAGGTTAGAGTAAGGCTAGGGCTGAGTTAGGTTAGAGTAAGTTAAGGGTTGGGTTAGGTTAGTGTAAGGCTAGGGTTGGGTTAGGTTAGTGTAAGGGTGGGGTTAGGTTAGTGTAAGGGTTAGGTTAGTGTAAGGCTAGGGTTGGGTTAGGTTAGTGTAAAGGTGGGGTTAGGTTAGTGTAAGGGTTAGGTTAGTGTAAGGGTTGGGTTAGGTTAGTGTAAGGGTGGGGTTAGGTTAGTGTAAGGGTGGGGTTAGGTTAGTGTAAGGGTTAGGTTAGTGTAAGGGTGGGGTTAGGTAAGGGTTAGGTTAGTGTAAGGGTGGGGTTATTTGAGCAGTGTAATGTTAGGGTCGGGTTAGTGTAAGGTAAGTTGCGGTGGTAGACGAGCGGGGCTGAGTCACCTCGCTGGGGCAGTTGTCGGGCGCTGGTAGGCGGTATCCTTGTTTCTGCAGCAGGTCGATGAGGTGGTACACTATCATCTGGCCCTGCTTGTCACTGCCCATCTTGTTCATCAACACCTGAGGGCAAAGGGAAATAAACACATGTCAAATGATCTGTTCTCTTACAGTATAGTCAGATACATGACAGACCAGGTGGGGGAGGGGTGGGGGGGTAAGGCATCTAGCTTGATAATTCTTAGAGGTAAACTGTGGAGCCTGGGGATTGAACCTGGGAGTTGAACACCCGAGCCAGTACTTCAGTGGGTCATGTATTTAATTGATTTATTTAGATGGAACAGAGGCACACATGCCCAGCAACAAAGTTGTGTGTTTTTTTTCTACATACTTTTTTTTATTTTTTACGTTTTAAACGTTTAAATATTCCATGGCACCGATTTACAGCCATGGTACCATATCCCATTGTGTCCGACAGAAGAGCGTTTTCCAAAGTTAGTTTTTTGGGTTCCCATTAAAACGTTTCCACGGCACAATGCCGGCGCGCTCTAAAGCCGACGGCAGCACCACAGCAGCAGCCGGCCAGTGGGGTGGAAGCAGGCAGACTGGTTGAGTAAGGGAGACGGCCGTACCGCTGGGGGGCTGCAGGACTTGTCGCTGTACGTGAAGAGCTCGTAGAGCACCACGCCGAAGCTCCACACGTCCGACGCCACGGAGAACTTACTGTGGGTCAGGGACTCTGGGGCGTACCTGACGGCACACGCAGGTGAGAGAGATGAGAGGTCATTTGTTGTGTTTCCAAAAAAATGCTTTTCAGCACACGCCTCAGGCCTGTGTCATCATGTTGATCGGTCCAATCATGTTTGTAGCAGTGTCGTATATAAGTCCAGGATCCAGGACACGATAAAAAATAAATGCATTAATAAAATAAATAATAATATTAATACAATTTATATATATATATATACACACACAAATAATCAAATAAATGTACAAAAATAAAATAAATATCCATCTATCTATATAGATATAGATATAGATGATAGATATATATATATAGATAGATATATAGATATATAGATATATATATATATACTGCATATCCCAAGCAGAGGTGTGCTGCGGTCCTGACCAGAAGATGGGGCTCTCCCCGGGGTCGGTGACGGTGTAGTACTCCTTCCCCTGGGGCAGCACCTTGGTCAGCCCGAAGTCCCCGATCTTCACGCGCATCTCGCTCTCCACCAGGATGTTCCTGGTGGCCAGGTCCCTGTGGATGTAGCGCTTCGTGGCCAGGTAGTCCATGCCCTGCAGGGGGGGGCACGGCCACGTGCAACGACAGACAGACAGGCAGACAGATAGACACACATACAGACAATCAAATACATAAAGATAGACAGACAGATGCACAGATGTACAGACAGACGGACCAATGCACATGCAGGCAAAAAGACAAGACACACAGACAGTCAGATGCAAAGGCAGAGAGACAGACACACAGAGACACAAGCACAGAGACACACACCGATTAATTCAGGTGTTGCTTATTTACTACTCAGCCATTAAGGAGCCTCTCTCCTTCTGCAGGAGTCTTATAGACACCCCCCCCCCCCCCCCCCCCGGGGTGTAATGAAGCAGGCCTCTCTACCTTGCAGATCTGGGAGGCGTAGTGCAGCAGCTTCTGGGAGTCGAAGCGTTCCCGGTACTTGACCAGGTAGTCCCTCAGGCTCCCGTAGGGCAGGTACTCCATGATCAGCCTCAGGTTCCTCCGCCCTGCGAACAGACCAGTCACAGAGCAGAGCGTTGGAGCTGGTAGAGCAACAGCACATCACCATCATCACCATCATCATCATAAAACAATCAGGCAGCACGGCCAACAGCCTGACAATGTTGACGAGTGTGTCGCCAAAGTGCTTTATGCACTTTCGATATTTTCAAGTACTTTCAATATTTTAAAATATGAATAGAAAATCAACATGTGGCTGTTTTTCCCTCGATTAATCGCAAAACTCTCCCTGGCGCCGTTCATCTCAACAACCGCCATCATTTCTCCAACAATCAAACATCAGAGGTACGGTCGAACCCGTCAGACGATAAACACACGCACAGCGGCGGGATAAACCCGACCACAGCCCCCAAACGGGGTCTTCGTACCAGCGCTGTAGCACACGCCCTTGTACTTCACGATGTTCTCGTGCTGCAGGGACTTGAGAATCTCGATCTCCCGCTCAAAGTCGCGCAGGTGCTCGGCGGTGCCGTGCTGCAGCTTCTTCACCGCCACCACCTCCCCCGTGCTGTCCAGCAGGGGGTCGTAGCGGCACAGCTCCACACTGCCAAAGTTACCCTGGGGGGGGGGGGGGAAGAGAGAGAGAGAGAGAGAGAGAACATTTTTGCGTTTACACAGTTTGCGTAGCTAGGGAAATATGCATATAAGAGCAAAGCGAAACCCTTCGGAGGTCACGTATAGTGACGATGATGTCATAATACGATAGCGCAGAGAACTCGCGCAAATGAATTCATCTCTCGTGGGCCTGCTATTGGAATGGAGCCCTAGAAGTCATTTGTATCTCCCCCCCCCCCCCAGTACTCAGTAGGCCTTGACTCTTCGTCGTTTGAGGCCTCACTACCAGGTGGTGTGGCTTGCGGAGCCTCACCTTGCCCAGCTGCTTGAGGAAGATGAGGTGGCGCTCCATGAACTGCGTGGGCTCCTTGTTGTCCAGGGCCAGGGGGAAGCCGAAGCCCTTGGTCCTGCCGGGCAGCATGTCGCTCTCCACCAGCAGCTCATAGTCTGAGCGGGAGCAGGCAGCAGCGCGTACGTTAGCGGCAACGTCGTCAGAACCGGCAGGCGTTTTTAACAAGTTTTGATACTAATGCAGGCTCGGTTTGAGCTTCTGTTTAGAAAAGGATCAAATGGAGTGTGTGTGTGTGTGTGTGTGTGTGTGTGGGGGGGGGGGTCAGGCGTGTGTGTGTGTGTGTGTGTGCAGGCTGCTCTGACCTGGTGTGAACAGGCTGTTGAGGTCCCTGATGACGGCCCTGAAGGAGGGCCGGTGCGACGGCTCGTAGTCCATGCAGCTGTTGATGAGGTTGGCCAGCTCGGTCCACTTGGGCGCCGTCAGCTGGTGCTTGTCCTCGTAGAACAGGTTCTTCTGCAGCGCCACACACACACGCGGGTCGCCCGGTTGTTGAACGGGAGCACCGAAATCCACCAATAACATCACTTAGTTTGGATTCACTGACAACTACTTTAAGAAGTCAATCGAGAAACAGAGTCCGGGGTTTCCCTCGGTTTGTGTGGACTAGGACGTTTAAGAGGTAGGAACGCGAAGCAAATAGCGGTGCCACTGGCGGCGGAGTGGAAACACACGCATGTAACAGTCATCAACTCACAGTTGGATTTTCTCAAGGGCTATTCAATTGCTATCTATATGATGATATGACGTTGTGAGACGTTGTGGGACTGTCCTGATCTCAGAGGTCATGTTCTGTTTCTCTCTGCAGATAATATATAAATAAATACATATATATTTATGTTCAATAGTTAGCATAACAGTGTGCTGGATCAGTGTCCCCTGACCCCTAGGATGAGGGTTAGGACCCCTAGGATGAGGACGCTCCCCCTCCCACCTTGGAGCTGTCCAGGGTGCTCAGCGGCTTGTCCCCCCCGCTGCAGATCTCCCACAGGGTGGTCCCGAAGCTCCACTTGTCAGCCGCCTGGCTCAGGTTGCGAGGGCTCTCAATGCACTCGGGGGGCACCCAAGGGATACGCTCCATGAGGACTGTGGAGGAGAGGAGTGGAGAGGGAGAAGACAGTTATATTACATTACATTACATTTATTTAGCTGATTCTGTTATCCAAAGAGACTTACAATGAGTGACTTTAACCATGATGACACATTCCAGAAATTGAAATCAGGCGAATGAATTTGAAATTAAATCCAGAAATTGTAAGAATCAAGAATTAAAATTCAAAGTTGAACAGAATTTAGATTTATGCAGTGGCTACACTGTTGATTTGAAACCTATACGGACACTTTTACTAAGAACGTCAGAACAGGATGTTTTAGTTTGAAAAGTAAACTAGAGCTGGCTGAGTTGGACTTTGTTATAAGCCAATGACGGGCTTACAGATCCCCGTCCCCCGCAAGATAAATGGGCGAGAAGAAAATAATGAAATAAAGTGAACCGCCCTAAGCTGGTTCAGAGTTGAGCTGGTCCACCTCGGACTGTAGATTATGAGAATCGTATTTGAGAGACTACCTTCACGCTAACATACTCTTTGTTCTGGATGATCTGATAAACACCCACATCCAGGAGCCATCGACCCAACGGCCGCCCCTCATTTGATCAGCCGCCTGCTGCTGTGTATCTGGATGTTGATTGGTCGGGGGTTTCTCCAGACACAGAGCTGCTCTGTGGTAAACAGATAGAGCCCCGAGGGGCCGGCGGTCGCTCACCCTCTCTGGGCAGCACGGCGATGCTGATCCCAGGGTCGCTCAGCTTGATGAAGGGCAGGCTGCCCGACTTGCGGTCCTCCTCGCGGATCAGCAGCACGTTCTTGGCACACACGTTCCCGTGGATCAGGTTCTTGTTCTCCTGTTAGAAACGCACCGGACGGATGGAAAAGTGTGAACAGAAACATTGACACTGGGAAAAAGGTTGAGTACGCGTGAGTGTGTATGCGTGGATGGGTGGGTGTGCATCACTCGTACATCAGACACCGTACAGCTATGGAGTCAACTATAAAACTGAATTTGTACACAATAACAGAGGTGCGGCAGCGTCACAAAAAAGTAAGTATAAAACGGTAAGTAAGTGGTATCGAAGAGGATTCTTTTTTTTTCTGTTTCGGTCCTGACTGACTATCTCATCTGGACTCAGTCTTGGCTTGGACTCAAACCTCTTTGGAATTTGACGAATCCAAAGACCAGGGCTTGTCGATTGCAAGCCCTGGACTGGGACTCGACAGAGGTGGTCTTGACTACAGCGCTGCAAGAAAGCAAGCCCCATGATGCCGCCACAGAGGCAAATCAATGGCTTTGCTTCAGCCACTCACTGGGCTGGTCAATCGGCGGTGTAACAAAACCAATGAGCCGACTGAGTGACGGCGTTATGTTTGTTAGTAGTGAACGCTCTAAGCACGTTCACGTGTCTGCACCTGAACCACCGCTGTCTAAGCTTTATGTGCATGTTGCAGAAAAGATGCAACAGCGACCCCTGGTGTCACACTTTGAGAGGTAACAGTATACGGTGTAACACCAGTCCGTGGAAATATTTCAGGAATGTCCTCAAGCTGGCCCCCACTAAAACATGTGAAGAATATCAATGCAGAGCACGGGCTCGAATCTAGCCTGGCTCGACAATATGACATTAAGTGTGGATCAAAAGACTATTTCTTTGAACATTCCACCTGAGGGGCAAGGTTAAAAAAGGGAAGCGCCCAACGTGGGGCTCGAACCCACGACCCTGAGATTAAGAGTCTCATGCTCTACCGACTGAGCTAGCCGGGCTGGCTTGACCACAAACAGAAAATAAAAAAACACCCCGACACTGATGTCATCAAATGTTGATAGAAAATAGCCGTATTTCATGGCCAACTGATAAATCATATATGATTTAAATTCCAGGGCCCCCACCCCTTCAGGGGCCCTGAATCATCACCTATCAAACCTTCACCACGTCTCTGAGTGTATGTATAGTGTTCCCCACACTATATAGGGGTTAGTTAATGAGGGCACCATTATGCCCAATGGAACGAATAATCTGCAAAAATGATTTTTAATTTATTAATTTATTTTGTTTATTAATTTATTAATTTATTTATTTTATATATTTTTTTAATTTATTTTATAATTTATTTATTTTGTTTATTGCAGCATCTTTTCAAGGGCCTGACTGTGATGTTTTTACATTGCAAACTGTTACTATTTGTAAAAACCTAAGGAAAGACACTTTGTGATCCCTGGGGGTTCTGAAAGGGGACATGGGCGGGCCCCCTTAAGAACAAGCCTGCCCCTGTGGCCCCCTCAAATGTTGAGTTTGTATAAAGATTGAGTAATATGGCTTTTAAGAAAAATACAATTCTATGATATGATCATAAGATGCGGTGAAATGGAGCATATCTATGCTCCTGAATACGGTAACTCGAGACAGCACATAAGCCAGCTAGCTCTTTCTCCCAGACACTCAGTAGTCAAGGGGTCAACTGTAGCATATGTTAGGAAGGGAAATTAAAGAGCAGTTCTATGAAATCTACTCTTGGAAACGCATTTTTTCACATTACATAGGTCAAAGGTTTGAAAAATTTCGTTTTCACGCTGTAAAAAAAAAAAAATGAACCGTCCCTGGGTGGGCTTGAACCACCAACCTTTCGATTAACAGTCGAACGCGCTAACCGATTGCGCCACAGAGACATGAGTCAGCTACATGATGTAGGTTGTACATAGCATATCCGCATGGAGGCTAGGGAATGAGGGACCATTAAGCCCAATTTAATAAACAACCTGCAAATATCAATGATATAAATCCACAACTTCAAAGTACTATATTTTGTTTAATGCAGCACCTTTTCGAGGGCCAGACTACGATGTTTTTCCCCTTGTAAACGTGGGTCTCTTGAATGTTACTATTGGTTAAAGCGCAATGTGAACTTTTGAATTAGCCAGAAACCTACTAACAACAGCACTCTACCAGCGTATTTACTTAGTACTGTACGTACTTTTTCAGAAATACCCGTATACATGTGGACGAGGTCTGAACTGAATGAGGGTTTATAGATAAACACAACCTGAACGCCTTATCAAAGGCTGGGGTCATGTGTTCTGGTCCGGTTACCTTTAAACACAATGACGCAAAAAAGAATGTTCCCACACTCCCCCACTTCCCACAGCCGTGGAAACAGCCGTGGGGAGTGGGGGCGCCGTTGGGTGCGGCAGCACCCCCTGCAGGAAAGCATGCGTATGACATGTGTCATACAACTCACGATAAATAAATAAAAAAGCTCTCCGTCCCTCTGTCTATTATGCACTAATGTAATGTTACATTACACCTGGGAGATCTAGACAAAAACAAAACAAATAAACAAACATTGCAGAGTGAGAAATCCTATGCTATTCATGAGTCCCTCATGAAGGGTGTAAGGTGTAATTCATTAAAGAACACAAATTTGCGTCTCACGGTAAGGGATTGATTTATTATCAGCTCTGCCAGCTGTTGTATCTATGTGATATGTGGATCATATTAATGTAGCCTATGAACTTTGCATTGTGTATGACAGTGAACCCCAATTAGCGGCCCGCGGGCCAGATCCGGCCCACAGTAGCCAAATGTCCGGCCCGCGCTGACCCAGTGGCATTCACATGTTTACAGACTGATGTTATTTGCTACACATATTTTAAAAGTTTAAAACTAATGTCACATATTGTGGTATCACATTTTAAAGCTAACTAACTAAAATCTTCCTGTGTCTCTTAGAGAGGGAGGGAGAGACATATAGAGAGGGGAAGAGAGTGGATGTGAACACACACTGATCTGGATGGATGGCACCAGGCCCAATGCCCTGTTGAAGACACACTGTGCTGATGCTATTTAAGTTTTTATGTTTGGGGCTGCTGCACTGTGTGCGTGTTTGTTTGCTGGACTTTTTGTTTGCTGATGTTCCAGCGGCATTTTAATAAATTAATGGTAGGTTTTGGACAAATTTTGTTTCAAGAGAGCATTATTGTGTGACTCCTAAAACAGGGTATTTTCAACTACTACTAATAATTATAGTAATGATAATTAAAGCAAAATGTGCACATAAAAATGACGAATAAAATTTTTTTTACGATATCTCGGCCCTTGGCGTGGCATGCTTGACCAAATTTGGCCCTCTGGCAAAACTAATTGGGGAACCCTGCCATACAGGTTGCATACTAGCTAATAATGTACGGCGTAAAGATGATGTATAGGCTACATGCATTAAGACACTTAAGACACTAGCTCCCCAAAGCTTCCTGATTAAATCAAAGACATGCGTCATTGACACCTGAGAATTAATTGACAGTTGTAAGATGGAAGGGCTCACTTTGTAATCAACCCCCCCCCCCCCACTAGAAGCCTCTTAACACATCCCCGATCTTAGTTCAATGGTCTGTGACCCTTCTACCTCTACATCCAGCCCCAGTCACCCATTATAACTCACACAATGCGTTATATTATTGAAGTGATGTAGACGTCTCACCAGATAGTGCAGCACCCAGGCCAGCTGCTTGGCCACCTCCAGCTTCCAGGTGATGTTCACGCACGCCTTGTTCTTCATGAGGTACATGTCCAGGGAGCCCAGCTTGCTGTACTCCTGCACCATCATGTCTGACGGAGGGAGGGGACGCCGTCCCGTTAGCGCGCAAACTCACAGAACACTATTTCCTATATTGACAGGTGTGAGACGGTGATAGTTTTCGAGCCCACACAGAGTGGAAAGTGTGGATTGCAAAAGAGGTGCCACCCTTTTTATAGAGCTGTTGCCGTTGTCGCTAGCCTAACCCACATCGAACAAATAACCCCTCAAGGAGGCCACGCCGAAGAGATCTTACAGTTGAGATATTATTAATTATTATATTAAAGAATATCACTGACAAGCCACGCGCCATTGAGAAAAGGTATCTTGGGTGTGTGTGTGTGTGCACTTACTCTCTTCTCCACAGACACACACACCATAGTTGAGGAGTAGATGCTTGTGTGAGAGTTGGCTCATCATGCTGGCCGCTTCAAAGAAAGACTGTTGGTTTCACAGAGAAAGACAGAAAGAATGAAAGAAAGAAAGAAAATGTAATTATTAACTTATGAGTGATCCATTGAAAATGTTTTCTTCTTGTGTTCGGTAACTGCAAGCAGCTTTGCTAGTAATAGTTGACATTTTAGTAATTAATCGTGTCACTTGGCAGATGTTTTTTTTCCAACGTGATGAACATTGAATTTAGAAACCTGAATTTAGAAGCCAGTCTGGGTTAAGACTGGCTTCTAAGGTCTAGCCACCTTAGGGCATCCTGCTGTAGGATGTCTACAGGCAGGCTGTGGATCTTGGGGATCAAACCCAGTACCTTTCGGCTGGGTGTCAAACACACCTTAGCCACTACACTACCCTGCCCCCGAGATCACTTCAATGTTTTGATGTAGGAAAAGGAAGGAAGTCTTCCAATACCAGGATCCACGGGTGGACCAGTGATCCAGCACCCCCTGCTGGAACCTCCTAGACCAGGATCCACGGGTGGACCAGTGATCCAGCCCCCCCTAGTGGGCCCTCCTAGTACCAGGACCCCATAGGTGAACCAGTGGTCCATTTACATTTACATTTAGGGCATTTAAGATGCCTTTATCCAAAGCGACTTACAACGGTTAATACACACCGACGGCGGAGTCAACCATGCAAGGCGACAGCCAGCTCATCACGAGCAGTTAGGGTCAAGTGTCTCGCTCAGGGACACATCGACACTAGGAGGAGCCGAACTCGCAACCTTCCGGTTACGAGTCAACAGGCTCTACCTGCTGGTCCCCCCCCCCCCCCCCCCCCAGTGGCACCAGGTCTCACCTCAGAGTAGTTGCGGTGCGCCTTGTCGAGGACTTTGATGATGACCTCCATCTCGTGGACCTCCCCGTAGTCCCGCAGTTCCTTCCTCACGCCGCAGAAGATCTTGGTGAAGGTGCCCTGGCCCAGGCTCTTGTTCTGGGAGACACGGGCGCACGGGAACAGAGCGGCTCAGAACCCCCTGCTGCTGTACCGACCGGGCCCCTCGGCCCTCCTGTAGGGCCGCTGCTGTACCGACCGGGCCCCTCGGCCCTCCTGTAGGGCCGCTGCTCTACTACCGACCGGGCCCCTCGGCCCTCCTGTAGGGCCGCTGCTGTACCGACCGGGCCCCTCGGCCCTCCTGTAGGGCCGCTGCTGTACCGACCGGGCCCCTCGGCCCTCCTGTAGGGCCGCTGCTGTACCGACCGGGCCCCTCGGCCCTCCTGTAGGGCCGCTGCTCTACTACCGACCGGGCCCCTCGGCCCTCCTGTAGGGCCGCTGCTGTACCGACCGGGCCCCTCGGCCCTCCTGTAGGGCCGCTGCTCTACTACCGACCGGGCCCCTCGGCCCTCCTGTAGGGCCGCTGCTCTACTACCGACCGGGCCCCTCGGCCCTCCTGTAGGGCCGCTGCTGTCTGCCGCCTCACACTGCGCTCCCGTCCGCTTCCTTCTGAATGTGTCATCTCTGTTGTAGTCTGACACAATCCCCCTGATTTCATTTGTGTAACTTCACTCAATTGTGTGTGATTAATTATGATTTAGGCGCTATTTGTCTTACAACCTGTGGCTTCTTGCCTTATTTTGGTACCTATTGACTGTTAGAGAGAGAGAGAGAGTAATAACAGGCCAATCAATGTCACTTGAGTTCATACGAGGGCTTCAGGGCCATTGATTGGCCCATTTATGATGATCTTGTTATGTTAAAAACTAAAAATATCAATTTAGCTTGCACGTCCATTGTGTGTGTGTGTGTGGGGTGTGTGTGTGTGTGTGTGTGTGTGTCTACATCGACCACGGACGGGCGACAGAGCGTAGCGTCTTACGATGGTAAGGTCGTCCTTGCGTATCTTGTGGAACACCATCTGGCTGATGTGGTGCTGGTGGAGGGCCAGGGAGTCACCGGGGACCTCCACCCCCTGGGGGCTCCTGCACACCAACAGGTTGGACTTGTCTACCCAATGCCAGAGGAGAGAGAGAGGGTTGAGGTCAGTCATTCAACACACGGGACCGTCCGCTGGTCTAAGCTGTTTGACTCCAAAGCGAAGCCAGCTTCAACTCTGATGTCCTAACCCCTACCTCTCGCTCCGAGAGCCAGACGACCCCTAACCCCTACCTGTAGGCCTTCCTCCTAGAGCCAGACGACCCCTAACCCCTACCTGTAGGCCTTCCTCCTAGAGCCAGACGACCCCTAACCCCTACCTGTAGGCCTCTTAAGGCGAGACCCTTAACTCTTATCATCATCGCAAGCATAACTTGGTGGCGGATATTCCTTTTTATACTCATGACTCTTATTTGACCATTTGCCCACACTGATACATCTTTCTCGCCCCTTCCTGTCCCGTCATCCTCGTAGGCTCTTGAGTGCTCGGCCTCGCTGCCTGGTGCTGTCAATATATCCTCGACGGTTTTGTTCAAACAAAGCACGCCGTGTCCTTTTTTAATGGAGTGTCAAAGTGACGAAAGCGTGTAATTTGGCGTAACGTAGACGCGGACGACGCAGTCGACATTTACATACATTTGTCAAAATGTCTCGAGCGCACAATTACAGGCCCACTTTGCCGAAGAAAGTGAGGAAGTGGCTTTAAGACGACGATTTCGAAATGGCTATGGTTAATTAGCCTGAGTGTGGAATAGCGTCACAGCATGCCAGGCGCTGGTCATTTAAAAATAGCGTTTAATAGAGTGCAGAATGTTTTGTCAGATGCAGGTGGAGAGGAGGGATGAAGAGGAGGAGGAGGAGGAAAAAAAAGGGGGGAGAGTGGGGAGGAGGGGTGAAGGGGAGGAGGAGGAGGAGAGGGGAGGAGAAGAGAAGAGGGAGAGGGGGATGATGAAGAGGAGGGGGGGGGGGGGGGGGGGAAGGAGGGGAAGGAGGGGGGTGAGGTGCATCTCCTGACCTTTGATGGTGGGGGGGAGGCACTTGGTGAACTGGAAGGTGAAGCCCTCGGTGCGCAGCACCTCCTTCTGGTACTGGTGCAGGAGGTCCTCCAGGGAGCCGAAGCTCCGGGAGGCCCCGTGGAGGAGGAACTCGCCCGCCTCCGTCTTCATGATCTGACAGTGCTTGTACTGCACCCCCGAGTCGTTCTGGAGCATGACGACAACGCGTGACGAGGACGACAGGATCACCCACCAGACACTTAATATTCTCATTGATGGCAACACATTTTTCACGTGATGCTTATGTGTTTTGGGAAGGTTGGGGGGTTTTCTGTTGATGGTTTCGCAATATTGCAATACATTATTTAAGGAATATTGCAATACGTTACATTAGAAGAAGATTGCGATACATCATTAGAAGAATATTGATATACATTTTTGGAGGTTATTGATAGACATCATCAGAAGAATATTGTAATACTGTACATTAGTAGTCTTCATTCATAGTAGATCTAGTAGATGCATGATCTTACTGAGAATACGCTACAATAAACTAAAGAGGATTTCAACATTTCGAGGGAAACGTGGTAATATGGCTCCCTCTAGTGGTTCAGTGAAAATCCTAGAAAACCACTTTGGTCCTCTTCATTTGATCTAATGTCTGCATGTATTTATATTTTGATAATCAATCTGATCGATTTTGAGTGAATGAGTTAAGCTGCAGAGTGCCCTGTGTTGTCTCTATTGTAACTCTGCAACCACAGAACTTTGAGTGTTTGGCATTAATCTATGGTATAGACATAGTCCCAGCTGAACTCACCACAACAAAGGACAGGAAGTATGTGTTGTAGTCTCGGGGGGCTGCTGCGCAGGATGAACATTCCTTGGTGGTTCCCCAGACAACGCAGCTTGTGCGTGGTGAAGTCGACCCTGGGAAGGAGAGACACACAGCGAGTCCCGGTGAGGTGGGATCATGTGAGGCGACGGGTCACTAAATATGCTGGTTGTGATGCAGGGAGGTCAAGGCCCGGACTTGGAGCGTGAGAACAAATTTTCTCTCTCTCTCTCTCTCTCTCTCTCTCTCTCTCTCTCTCTCTCTCTCTCTCTCTCTCTCTCAATTTTTTGGAGATAAAAATGAAATTGTAAACTGAAAAACCTGCGGAACTTCTCAGGGATTAGTGCGAACCCAATTCAATTTAGACTTGCTTCTTTGTGTCCGCTGTGTGTGACATCTCGCTGTGAACCCCGCCCCCCCCCCCCCCCCCCCCCCCCCCCCCCCCCGAGTCACACCGGGTATTTACACACTGCCAAAGACGCAAAGCGAAATGGATATAGCTGACCGTGAATTTGAATAAATCTATTTTCAGTTCAGCATTAAATAACTCAAATAAGTTCAAGCTGGTAGGAAGCGGGGGCCTGAGCTTCCTGACAATCTGCTGTTTTGGTTCAGCCTCAGCTTTATTATTATACACTCTGGTCACGAGCTCCTTAAGATCGGCTCAAATGTTCGGGCCCACTGAGAACTGGCTTGTGTGTGTGTGTGTGTGTGTGTGTGTGTGTGTGTGCTAGTGTGTGTATGTTAGTGTGTGCGTGTGTGTGTGTGTTATCTGACTCACGACACAGGGCCGTGGCAGTAGCTGCGGATGGCCTCCAGGAGTCGCGGAGGGGCCACCTCCTTGCAGAGGTAGTGGTGGACGTTGGCGACCAGCCTGTAATACCCGTCCACCAATGAGACGAAAGACAGGGCCTCCTGCAGAGAATGAAATTCCAGGTCCTGTAGGGATTGATTGAAAGAATGAAAAAAATGTCAGAATACTTTGGAAGGCTGGGCAAGAAAACCGGTGTGTCGGGATAACACGCGGAGACACTCATCATGTGACGCATGTCTCACTGGAACAGGAAGTTTGATTGAGGTTATTCTATTGGATGGTGTCTGTTGTCATAGTAATAGCCAAAGCAGTAGAATCCGTAACTGTTGCGTTAGAGCAGAACTCCTGGGGGAAGACGTTACACAAAAAAAAAACTACTCGAGAGCTTTCAGAAGGGGGGCTGAATAATCCTTCTACAGTGGGTGGTCTACATGCTGTTGATTGATGCCAATTAGTCGCCAATTACGTGCTTACAGATCCCCGACTCCAGCCATTCGTCAAAACACGAAGAAAAAACAGAACAAAACACGAAGCCAGGAGAAATGAAACGCCCAGTTCACCAAGATTTGAGCTCATCTGCTATCAGACCTTCGATGTTAATTGATTAACATCACATCCGCTCTCCGGCTAAATAAGCAGGACATTAGAGTGTGGAGAGCTGAAAGAGCAGCAGAGGGTGGAGGTCAGGGTGGGGGGTCAGGGCTGAGGTCAGGGTGGGGGTCAGGGTGGGGGGTCAGGGTGGGGGGTCAGGGCTGAGGTCAGGGTGGGGGTCAGGGTGGGGGGTCAGGGCTGAGGTCAGGATGGAGATCAGGGTGGGGGGTCAGGGTGGAGGTCAGGGTGGGGGGTCAGGATGGAGATCAGGGTGGGGGGTCAGGGTGGGGGTCAGGGTGGGGGGTCAGGGTGGAGCGGTGGAACGCTGTACCATGCTCTGGTTGTCCTGCGTGGTGAGGCTGACGATGCGGGCCTCCACTGAGCCCTCCTTGCTGGCCTGTTTGACGCTGACGTCGATGACTTCCGGAAAGTCACAGTACGTCTGCAACGCCTGGACGCCGGGGGAGAGAGAGTCGCAGCTGACGTAAGCAACGCTTGGTTTCACACCCTCAAACGAACCACATAAATACACACGGGGGGCCGATCGGGTGGATTCTTCAAAAATAGCAATCAAGCGACGATAACATGATAATTATTTTAGAATTATCTCCGCTGCATGTATTAGAATACGTGCAAGAGCGCCACCTAGTGGCAGACACTACAAGTGGCAGACCTCCTCCGCGGGCTCCGCCTCCCTCTCCAGGAACCACTGGATGCCCTTGTTCCCCGTGACCACGATGGTGACCTCGCTGGCCGAGGCGTCGGTGACCCGGAAGCGCTCGGCGTGCAGCGAGGGCAGCAGCGTCTCCAGGCACATCAGGTACTTGAGCTGCAGGTCGCGCACCGCCGCCTTGCAGTCGCGGAAGCGCAGGATGAACTTGCGGAAGCGCCGGCGGATCCTCTTGCGCGTCAGGATGTTGTAGCGCTGGATGTGGGCGCGCACGGCCCGCGGCAGGTAGGCCTTGTAGCTGATGCACGCACGGAACACACGCACGCACACACACGCACACACACACGTGACACACGCACACGCGCGGGGGTCTCTGTTAAACACACTGTTGTCGAAGCGGGTTTTGTGACTTCAAAGATATCTGTGAGGTGTGTGTGTGTGTGTGTGTGTGTGCCTGTCTGCCTTTCTGCCTGTCTGTGTGTCGGTCTGCCTGCCTGTCTGTCTGTCCGCCTGTCTGCCTGTTTGTCTGTTTGCCTGTCTGTGTGTCTGCCTGTCTGTCTGCCTTTCTGCCTGTCTGCCCTGTCTGTCTGTCTGTCTGCCAGTCTGTCAGCCTGTCTGCCCATCTGTCTGCGTGTCTGTCAGTCAGCCCGTCTGCCCGTCTGTCTGCATGTCTGTCTGTCAGTCAGCCTGTCTGCCCGTCTGTCTGCGTGTCTGTCAGTCAGTCAGCCCGTCTGCCCGTCTGTCTGCGTGTACCTTGTCTGGTTGTAGACGTACACCGGGCTCTGGTTGCCCTCCTTGGCCAGCCTCATCATGTCCAGGGCGGCGAGGCCCAGACACTCCGCCTGGGCCTCCTGGCTCAGAGGGACGTCCACACAGCCGTTCACAAAGTCACTGCGCCACTGCACGGCACGGAGCGGCGGGGGGGCGCGGTAGAAGGGCATCATGGGAAAATGAGTTTCACCAAAACGAAAAGCCCAATCACGATCATTTCTAAATATTCCAATATGTTTGCATCAAAACGACTCCAAGCGTCATCATTGTATACATTTCATGAGCAAATGATTCTAAAATGATCGGACAATACAGAATATAACCAAGCAAATGGCACTCAATAGCGTTTGTTTCACCACAGGTGTGTTTTTCTAGAAGTGGCCCGGTGTACGGCGCGTAATTGGTCGTGCTCGTGTGTCAATCAAGGCCGTTTCCCGATGAGGAGGCGGATCTAGTCCCAGTGAATCAACGCTCTGTTCCATGGGGGGAGGGAAGAGGCTCACCTGGCAGAACAGGTATGTCATGGTGCAGTCGTCCATCACGGGGCTTTCCGTCCCTTTGGCAGTGCCGAAACGGTGGGCGCAGGAAGTACTGCCATTGTTGTACCATCCAGGGAAGTAGTATCTAGGGAGAGAGCAGTATTATTGGTAGGGAACCTGTTATACTGGATCTGTTGTACTATGGAGAAAACGGGGCGGTTCTCTTCTCAGCAGTTTTAAATTAAAGATTAAATTGATACATGATATTGATCAGTATGGTTTCAAAGTTACCAATCTGATTCAGTGCATTTATAGCGTCAACAGCCTTTTCTACCCACCTGATTCGGAACAGGACTCTCTCATTGGCTGACGGTTCCAGGTTGAGCACGTGATTGGGTGGAAGCCACATGTGGTCGCTCTCCCTCATCAAACCAAACAGGCTGAAGTGCATGGGGGTGATGCCTAGAGAGGGGACCGCACAGCACGCACCCTCCTGTCATACAACGTTCCTTCTTTCATACATGGATATACATACTCAAGGTATATGTATATTCTAAATATATACATTCATATTTACCAATGGAAAGTATATACGTAAATGTGATCCAACTGTTTGGAATATACAGGGGATAATATACCTGATAACATCTGAATATCGTGTATGTATTCAACATAAAGAGTAACTGAGAAAAAGGAATGAAGTCAAAGCATCTTGAGAGACAAGAAATGAATCTACCACAGAACATAACACTTAAGTACACTCAGCATTATATGATATAACATCATTTATTTGGGTCATTCTCGTCTGTACTGTCTATAAGGCTTTGTTGTGGCTGACAGACATTCAGCCCTCCAATCACAGAGCAGCCAATGACGTCACGAGGAAGTGAAACCACACAGGCAACGATTAGCGTTGCGTGTGTGTAGCAGGAAGTATGTCTGAGGCACGATGGTTTGTAGTGAACCGCGTTACATGTCCTTGTGAGAAGCACTAGAGAAGTGTACTTTTCTTTAGTTCTCTTTGATTACTTTTCTCATACTATCATCATACCATTGTGGGGAAAAGTACTATACAAATGGAAGGTTAATATCAACCGCTTTAGTTTTGTTTGTTTTCTTGCGCCCGTTCCCAAGTTTTATATTTGGAACTTGAGAAGCTGTTGAAGTCAATGGTGAAGTCACCATCTCTACCAACCGACTTCAGAATGACAGCCACTCCTTGTCTGAAGTCGTTCCCTGCTTGCTGGAGTTGGGGGGCCCATATGTAAACAACCGCGGTGGGAAAGCCGCCCCTAGCGCAGGTATTACTGAAGGCGCTTTTCTCTCTGGCGTACTGAACCCTCGGTCCGCCCAGCGGGATCCCACCCCGCTGGAGCGGCTGGTCTGATGGACGCCCAGTCTGCATCAGGGACGGAGACCCTGATGAAGGCTCGGGGCTCAAGACTGCGACTTTATATAACTCTGACGCAGTACAATGCACCGCCTCGTACTCCAGGATTAGGATCACTGGGACCACCTCAGCCCCCCCACCCCCCCCTCCACACACACACACACACACACACACATGCGCACACACACACACACACACACACACACACACACACACACACACACACACACACACACACACACACACAAACACACCAAAGATGGCAACGGTAATACAACCAATAAGAGAGGAACATTGGACCGGTGTGTCACCGAACCGGCAGTACCATAACCCCTGTTAAGGTCTAGAAGGTCCAGATAGAACCAGCAGCACCCTAAGGGCAATAAGCCCCCCCCCCCCGCCCCGACTCACCGCAGGCCTTGGCAGCGTCCACGCACAGCTCCTGGCCCACGTAGCTCCCGGGCGGGTACGTGAGCTCGGCGTCCCCGCCGCTCTTGTCCCCGTCCCGGCCCCTCCCCCTCCCCCGGTGGTACAGGACCACCGTCAGGCAGCCGTCGGGGGCCCGCTTGGGCTCCTGCTGGCCCGCGGGGGGGGCTTCGCCGTTGGGGGCACGGGGGCCGTCGGCGACCGCGGCGAGCTCCATGTCACCTCAGAGCGACGCGGGCCGCGGGGGCGGCATCCGACTGGGGAGGGGGACAGGAGGTCACACGGGCGTCAGGAGGGCTTTTTTGGGGGGGGGGATTTTGGGGGATTTATAAACGTTCACAAACGTCTGGGGTTGTCTACTTGTCTAGAGTCTATTTCAATCGCAGATGCGGAACTTGCGGCGTTCGAGGAAATACGTTCTCACATTTATAAATGTTTTATTTTTTTATTTAGAGAGAGGGTAGAGGGGAGGGAGAGAGAGAGAGAGAGAGCAAGTGACCCCATCACAAAGCAGCACACCATCAGTCTATGATCAGTCTACCCATCAGTCTACCATTTATCATTGCATTCTGGTTTTGTGTTTTTGGTGAATGCGTCTTGATAAAGAGGTTAGTTTTGATAGAAAGCATGTTGTACAGTGCATGTTCTTTTCTTTTATATAACACACTAATGGCTGATCGATCAACATGTGGTGTTGAAAGTCTTTTCAAACACCAAGACTATCTGTTACCTGCACAATGTCACTTTTTCACTGCAGCCAAAACTCTTCTTCTGAAATAAATTGAATAGTATTGTGTCTGAAGACCAAAAGACACAGAAATAATCCCCAAAGAAAGTGAGCAATGAAAAGTTAGATAGTGCAGTTTTAACCTAATAGTAGAAGAATGTAATGTATGTAAATGTAAATGTAAAATAAATACAGCATAGCCAGCCCAGACAATACATCAATGCACACATGAGAAAAGTCTTTCTCTAGACCGTTTGGGTATTTCTCTTTGGGAGTGGACCAACTCAATGAGTATTTTTGTAAAATCCTGTAGCTAATTAGGAATAAATGTCCTTCCCTGACTGCTGAATAAAAGCTGCATATTTAGGAGAGTCCAAGTGTTGAACACAGTCCAGAAATAGCGTGTTAAGGGCCTATGAACCAACAAGGAACTTAAATAAGACAACGCAAGAATTGTGTTGACGAGGGAGTCCTTCTGCTTTCAAGGAAGTTTATTCAGAATACCAAGGACAATGAAAGCAGAGCCGATTTACCTAATTTAACATTGAAGGAACAACGTAGAAAGTTCTGCAGCATATTACCTCTAGACATTTCAAAGGTCGTCTGCAATATTGAGATATCTGTTTCAATAATGTTGCAGTAATTAGTGGGGCTGCAGAGGTATAGAGATGTCCTCACTGTGCCTTTTTTTACCTTTGGCCGATGAGATAATTTTCTGTGCAGGTCATTTGTCAGTTTGTCTGTCCGTAGCCAGCATTATGATAAAACTACCGGCCCAATGTTTTTGCCCTTCTCCCCAGAACTGTATGTGAATGTTATGCTGTGCCAGGAACCCCGGCGGCCCCTGTGTGTGTGTGTGTGTGTGTGTGTGTGTGTGTGTGTGTGGACGTGTGGAGCTCTGTCTGGGCAAAGACTGACGTCCGAGAGAAAGTTGAGCTTTTCGGACACTTATAGTATCTGTGTGGTGCGGTTCATATACAATATCGCTCATTATAACGCTGCTACACAACGACGGTATAGTATAAAACGGGTGGCTTAAATCAAGCAATCTGATTGGTTCCCAACTGTTGTTTATTGAGCATATACACACAGCTATGACCCGTTCAGTGTACAGAGTTCAGTATCACCACGCGCCTAACTTGAACTGTTGTCTATTTATATATAAAAGCAATAGCATAGTTCACTGAAGCCTAAAAACATGTTGATTGCTGGAGAGGGTGGAGATGTTGTAAAGCAATAGGCACACGGTGAGTGAACTTGATAGTAGGCTAAATTGCCGGCGAACCAAGCTACCGTCTCTAGCCTTCTCTCTGAAGGACGCTACGGTCTGTTGCATAGCAACCGCCGTACACTTTGCAGGCAGCCAGGAGGGACTTCTTTTTTGTATTTGTTAAAAAGAAATGTTTTTCCGACTTTCTCGCTTTTTCAAAATTGAGGGTGTCTATGACTTTCATTTCGCCATACTTACGTAACCGTTTTATAAAAGCAATAGATCACTTCAGTCAGTGAAATGTTCTCATTATACCACAGTTAAGGGGGTCACCGTCCCTCCGCTGTCGTGATCTATTGCTTAAGTACAACATGGTTGCCGTGGGTCGTAACCATGGGGATAACACACCCCCTCTTTCCTAAAACTCTCAGCCCAAAGCCCTTTTTTAAAAATCTCAGTGTTTGAATTCCAGCTGAAACAGTGGGTTCACTGGCTCTTTAAAGCCAGTGTGACACACTGTCTGGTCTCATTTGCTCGTTCAACCTTGTTGTTGGGTTGAATACCAAAAACGCCCAAACTGGCGATGACACATTTGGCTTTGCAACAAAATCTGTTTTCCACTCCGGGCTTTCCAGCCGGTACTATTGCTACCACCTGCTAAATGTTATGTGTTATTGATCATCTTTTGTGTCGTATGAATAATGTTATGTGGATGCTCTGTGCAGCGACCTAGGCATTTACCATGGTTTTTCGTGCACATGGTTAGATTAAAAACAACAAGTGGCGGTATAGTGATACGGCCTCAGCACCGCGGTGCACCTCCTAATACGTTGGTTATTGCTGCAGCCCCCTAGTAATGAGCCTATGTTCTCATTAAGGTAATAATAACCAGAAGGAGTTTTTGACTTTTAATTATATTACTTTATTACTGTGCTTTCACACCAACCGTGACGGGGTGACACGACTCCATACAAAGTCAACGTAGAGACGCTGCAAGATTTGACTTGTGGCGCAGCATGAGCACGTTCACGAGGATTTGCAGCGCGACACTTTCGCTCGAGTTGAAATATTTGCCGCGACATTCGCGTGATGACAGCCAATCAGCGCTCACTCCCTGAGTGACGTAACGTAACAGCCAATCATCGTTCAACCGGCCGGGCCAACCGTTCCCTGCATTAGCGGTGGATTTCATGATTCGTTTGAATGAATCAGTTCGCGTCGGTCAACTCGCCAAGAAGAGTCGTTCTAATCGTTTGTTTGTTCGTTCGTTCAGTCGCGTTTCCGGTAGCGGTGAATTGGTTCTCAGCTGAGTCGGTTCTCAGACTCAGCTCCTCTCGTTCTCATGCAAACGAATCACGAATGCACAGTTCTCAGCTGAGTCGGTCAGACTCAGCTCCTCCCTCGTTCTCATTCTCAAACGAATCACAATCATGCAATGGTGCAAACGGTCATCAATCAACACAACATTAACTAAGTTCCTTTTAGCTGAGGAGCGCTTCATGTTCGGAATCGGGATGTTGTTGCCCGTTTGGCCCTCATGACTTCTCAGTCCTCGAGTCTTCACCTCTAAACACAGTGAACGAACGGTGACTCGCGAGTCAGTGCGACTCAGCGACTAGTGGGTGGAGCTGGGAGTCGAGTCTTGGAGAACGAACGATACAAACGAGACGAACTGAAACGGGGAATCAGGTCAGTTTGTTCATGTTAAAGTCATTCGTTCGAACTGATTCGTTCGCGAACGAGCCATCACTACCCTGCACTCCGCAGTGAACCGCAGCATGGAGGAGAAAGTGATTGTTGCCGTTTGCGACTCCCGGAGCTCTATATATAATATTATATGATATTATATAATATAATATATAAATATCTATATAATATAATATGTAATATCACGGACAAAAGCTGTGTGCGCCTCCGGATGATATTATGAACCCATAAACGATGGGCATTCCCAGGGTTGCCAACTTTGGGTTTTTGGCTGGAGTGAGACTCTGTAAAATCTGACTGAATTGAATTGTTGACGGGGGGGGTGGAGTGTGGGGTTGCGAGCTAACGGGATTGTTGACGGGGGGGATTGATCAGAGAATACTGCTGACATTTGTTGCGTCTGTGTGACAGTGTGAGATTGATGCTGAAAGCATGACTGTCACGCCAGATGCGTGACAGTTGGCAACCCTGCATTCCAACATCTCTCCCTCTTCCACAACAGTCAGGTAAAGACATGCAATGGTGGTTATCTCAGCCATGGTTGAGAATGAATTGTCATGAAGCACCGTTGGCAGGCAAAAGATGTGGCGCAACAAAGTTAAACTTGCACAGCGACGGATTATGATTTGTCACACTGCAAAACTTGGGCGACAACGCGACCAGGCGACAAATGTGTCTTTTGGTGTGAACTCACAGTTAGAGTCGATCAATATATTTGACATCTCATTTTTAACAATCTATTTATATGATAGTTTGTTCACTTTTTCACGTCACAAACAATTAATAAGAGTTAACTTGCCATGCAAACAGCCATGGACATGCAAGAAAATGTAACAAACGTGTGAGGGAGAAGCATTGAAACTGATCTAAATATGCTTTTTTTTGTTGCTTTGAATGACTCATGTTGATAGTATCATTGCAACTAGTGCAGAATATGCTGAAGTAACAGAATCTTAACAGATGTTCATGTTTCGTAACTTCTTGGTCATTTAGAGAATCCCCTGCCCCACCCCTGATCTCCCCTGACATAGAAGGCATCAAAAGGCTAAGTGGTTTTAGAAATACATTCAATAAATGTTATTTGGTAGACTCGTCCATCAAAGGCATCATACAAAACCTTAAGTGACACAGGGTACCCACAGAGGGAATCTCCTAACCTTTGAAATGTTAAGGCCTCGCTCTATCAGTTCAGCTGGACCAGGCCTTAGGCCTTGTTCATGTTTTTTCCGGTGTTGACATTAAAATTGCAAGGTAGAACAATTGCTATGATACTTTACTGAAAAAATCCTAATGTGGGAGAAATAACTTTTCCTTGAATAACAATCAGTCAATGTTTAACAATTGAAAACGAAAACTTGCATGGGGAAGGTATATGCAGGCGTGAATAGGTTTGATTATCTCTTTGTCTGTGGCACACTGCACCGTTTAAAAACAGGATCCCTGTTCTACGTGTGTGTATCTCAATACGGAAGAGACCCAAAAACACTTAATTTGAACATTTTCCTATTGGTCTGACTGGTGCATCTCCAGAGGACTCCTAGCTGTTAGAAACAAAGCAGGGATACACAGTTCCCTGAACCAAAAGGGGAAGCCAAAGTGAAGACGTATGCGTATAATATAAGGGCGGGGGTGTGGAGAAGTGAGGACACAAACGTCCTCTCTCCCTTCTCGGCTTGTTCTATGTGTCATAGGTGCCCTTCTGGGCAGCCCATGAGTACATCGCTTGGCTGAGGAGCGCAGTTCCTTGTTGTTGCTTTCTTATCAGGGCCTGTGTGTGGGCTGAGGTCAATGCTATCTCCAGTACCAGACCCTATCGCCACAGCACAGCCCCACTCTGCTGCTGCTGGCTGCTGTTGCTGCTGCTGCCTCAGGACTGTTCTGCTACAGAAACGTAGCACTGCAAGTATTTTCCTACCAGCACTCCCAAGTTCTTGTAAACAACATTCGAATGTCCAAAGAAACAAAATCTTGGTTATTTTCATTCCACCGACTTAACATTTCCCCTTTTCAAACTAAATTGCTGTTAAATCACTGAGCAGGCTCCATCAACCGATGACATAATTTATAAGTGTAAAATGTTGCAAGAGCCTCACTCACACACACGGCTGGTTTTGTCGATGTCGCACTATGTCGACTGGTTTCCTTGGAAATATGTCTTGGCTGACTTCGCAGTTCTCAACTAACTGCCATGGTGAAAACCACTACAATTTCAGAACCCTATACAAAGTGTTCCTCTCCATCTAAATTGATTGTAGTTTCATCTGCAAAATCGTACCACATTGCATTCCATAATCGTATACTTGGATAAGAAAAACACGTCAAATGTTTACCAATCACATGTTTACCAATCTCTAATATAATGCAGAGCAATGTTTTGAATTTAAAAAATGACGTGGATATTAAGTTTTAATCCTCAACATATTTAATGCAACCTAATGATCTGCTTACTACATAGTAACTACATAATATGAATGATATTAACAGTCACAAAGCAGCAACGAGATCGCTTCCTATACATAGCACTCGTGACTATTACTAGCTATTATGACTATTATGCTTTTCACTTTCCAAAAAACCTCTACCACGTTGTTTAAAAGACCTGCTGTTCAGTCATTGGTTCATGAGACTTCCATAGTTTGACATGAAAATAATAATAAAGTGTCACACAATGTTGACAAAATCCCTTTTGTTTGAATAATATAATATAATATCGGATTGCAGTAACATGCGACAGACCGTTCATCTCTTGGACATAACAACACAATCCACACACATTTCCTTAAAAAACGAACCGTTACTTATTGATGTTATCAATGTGGCTCTCAATACGAAGCACGTTGCCACTTGACAGTACACTTTGTACTTACCAGTCAATGGGTTGTCTGCTGAGCTGAGTTTAAGATCCAGTCCCAAAAGCACCCGGGTAGTGTGGCTCCCGGTACCGCTAGAGCAGGCCGGTTACCGACGCTTTCCCCCGCGGCTGAACTTCACGTTAGCTGTCAACAAAGTGTTCACCAGTCAGTCCGCCGCACGCTGGCCACTTCCATATAGGCCTGCCGGGGTTCACCGGTCGACGACTGCACGGTTCGCGCTGTGAAAACTTTCCTTTCGGTTCCCATGTCTCAACACGTTACCCCACGGTGTCCACATGTGTCCCGTTAATGAGGAATATAATAAGTAGAAGACGCACGCTCCGCTCGGAAGTGTCAGCAGTGAGGTGTCAGCGGGACGTCTCGCAGCGAGGGGGCGGAGCGTGGCGCGCCCGGAATACCCGCTATTCTACACATTACTATACTATAAGACACTATAGTGTATATTAGACTACACTATACTACACTACACTATACTGCATTAGACTCACTACACTATGCTAGACTATACAATACTACACTATACTATACTACAATACACTATACTGCATTATACTACAATACACTATACTGCATTATACTACAATACACTATACTACACTATACTACAATACACTATACTGCATTATACTACAATACACTATACTACACTACAATACACTATACTACACTATACTACAATACACTATAGGCCTACTGCATTATATTGCAATACACTATACTACACTACAATACACTATACTGCATTATACTACAATACACTATACTACACTAATACACTATACTACACTATACTACAATACACTATATTATACGATATTATAACTTGAAATTTATTTATTTTCGGAGAGTCTTGTCACATGGACCGTATTGCATTTCATGTCACCCTAGACTTAAGACTCGACATGTTTTGTTTTTGTAATGGATTCATTTAAGTGTTCTTGAAACTCGGTGCCACCTTCGTAGGCTGTGGTTGAAGTCTTACCACCCCCACCTGGTCGGTCTTGGTACTGCAGCACGAGTGGATTATTTTGGGTCCAGCGGAGCACAATAAGGTAAAATGGTGTCATTATGTATGGGGTCACGTGGAGTTCAGAGACTGCTTCGTTTACCGCCCCGCGCCACCGCAGCTCGGCATCAGCCGCGGCGAAGGGGTTAATCGATTCACGTGCCGCTGCGTGTTGCACACAGCGCGTAGAATGTGCCCGAGAAGCAGGAAGAGGTTAGTCGTGCCTCTCACCTCTGAGTGACCGTCCGTCGCTCGTCGCCGGCTGGATTGTAGGCTTTCATCTTTTGTGATGTGAAAATTAATAGGGGGAAATAATTACGAAATTAGAATATAAAAACAAAGCCCTTGGATCGAGATGACTGTGTGTGTGCCCCCCCTCACCACCTAATGTTATCCTTCAAGCAACAATCGGTCGCAAGTGGGTTGCTGGCTCACCGTTAGGTTCCATCATAATAAAGGAGACGCCTGGAGCACAAGGTGGGGCTGTACGTTCATGTGTTATCAAACGGGCTTTTCTCACAGCGTTCTTTGCGATATTCATTCTGTTCGAGGGATGGGGTTAATGGGGTTGACTAGTTGAGCGTATGGCAACGGTAGGCTAGAGACCAAAGCCATTTATTCTTTTGAAAGGATGGATGGAGGCGATGTTGATGTTGATGTTGACGGATAACAAATAGCCATTACGCTGTGAATCGTTGCATTCATTCGGTGTTAATGAGAAGGTCGGATTGTAGGCCTATTATAAGCTTTCCATCATTTCGTCTTGATATAAATATAATTAATCTCCAAGGCCATTCTCACACCAAATCCTGTACTCTTTATTCGCCGCACTCTGTCAACAACAATCGCTGACTTTGCGAGCTGTTTAAAGCGGTTGTATCAGGCCCATCTGAGCCCTAATGACTGTGCGTTGATCATTTCCCTTTAAAAAAAGGACACCCACAGACCAGCAGCACCATGTCTGCCACCTCCACCTCCTCCTCCTCCTCCTCCGCCTCCACCTCCTCCTCCGACACCCTGCGCTTCTCCTTCGACGCGTACGGCGACTCGGTCCTCGGCCGGATGAACTCCCTCCGGCAGGAGCGTCGCTTCTGTGACGTGACGCTCATCCTCGGCGGGCCGGGGGGTCCCGCGGCGCCGCCGCCCCTCCGCTTCCACGGCCACCGCGTGGTGCTGGCGGCGTCGTCCGACTTCCTGCGGGACAAGTTCCTGCTGCACGAGGGCCGGGCCGAGCTGTGCGTGGGCGTGGTCCCCCACGTGGAGGTGGGCAGGCGGCTGCTGCTCTCCTGCTACACGGGGCTCCTGGAGGTGCGGTGACGTCGCTTTTCCCCCGTTCTTTCCGATTTCGTCAACAATGGATCAATCAATAAACGGCATTTAACGAACATAAATAATGTTAGCCGTAAGATTCTGTAGGTTCTGTTGCTAGATTTATTAAGCAGGGAGGGGGGGGGGAAACATGATGTTGTCGTTTGATAATTTAACGTGAAACTCCACCTGAAGTACGTTTAAACCCACGCCGCCGCCGCCTCCGCGCCTCACGCGCTGTGTCCTCCCCGCCAGGTCCCTCTGAGAGAGCTGGTGAGCTACCTGACCACCGCCAGCGCGCTCCAGATGAGCCAGGTGGTGGACCGCTGCGCCCAGGCCGTCTCCCAGTACCTCAACCCCACCCTCGCCCACCTGAAGTCGGAGCGCACCTCGGGGGACTGCGAGGACCCCCGGCGCCACCAGCCCCTACCCGCCCCTACACACCCGCCGCCGTACCCGGAGGACCTCCCGCCCCACCGGCCCGCCGCCAGCGCCCCGCCGGACTGGGAGGAGACCGGCATGGAGAACGCGGGTGGGGCCGAGGTTAAGTCCGAACCCAGGGCCGAGCGGGGCGCCAAGGTGGAGTTCCAGGAGGAGGAGGAGGCGGCGATGAAGGCGGTGAAGGTGAAGCTCTCGGAGGACACGGACCTGGAGACCCCCCCCGAGCTGGAGGAGGAGGAGGACGGCGAGGCCCAGCCGGTGCACACCAGCAGCCCCTTCTACAGCCCGGCCCCGGGGCCCCACCGACGCAAGCAGCGGCCCCCCACGCCCTTCAGGAACAACAAGCCTCCTCCCCCTCCTCCCCCCAGCCAGAGCCAGAGCCAGAGCCAGAGCCACGCCCCCCAGTCGGGATTGGTGGACAGCTCCCAGGACCGAGCCGGGGAGCAGGGAGGAGGGGAGGGCCGGCGGCGGGGGGTGGAGGAGGAGGAGGAGGAGGAGATGTACATGCTGGCGACGCGCTTCAAGCGGGGCGGCGACTCTGACCCGTCGGAGTCGCCGCCCCGCTGGCTCTCTCGGTTCGGCGGCGGCGGCCTGGCGGGGGGCCACTTCCCCGGGACGGAGCTGGCGCGGGACATGGGCTCGCTGGCCCAGCGGCCGTACCTGTGCCGGCGGTGCGACCGCGTGTTCCAGCACCTGGACGGCTACGTCACCCACCTGAAGGAGCACCGGCAGTACCTGTGCCTGCTGTGCGGCAAGAGCTTCTCGCAGAAGAGCAACCTGACGCGGCACATCCGCGTCCACACGGGCATCAAGCCCTTCCGCTGCCCGCTGTGCCACAAGACCTTTTCCCAGAAGGCCACGCTGCAGGACCACCTCAACCTGCACACGGGGGACAAGCCGCACAAGTGCAACTACTGCGCCGTGCACTTTGCGCACAAGCCCGGCCTGCGGCGCCACCTGAAGGACATCCACGGCAAGAGCAGCCTGCAGAACGTGCTGGAGGAGATTGTGGACTGAGGACCTGAAAGAGGGCGGCCCGGGGGAGACCGTCCTGGTGGCGTGATCACGGCGGTCTCCAGGCGAGTGAAGAGGGGCTCACTGTAGGAGACTCAGCCAGTCACACTCCAAAGTGTCCAAAATGTACTTTTTGTTTGCTTTGTGATACATTCACATTATGATGCACCTGTATGGACATTAGTCAACCCACATTACATGTTTTTGTGAGTAGTGTTGAGTATTACTCGGCGTGTGATGTAAAAGGAAGCAGTTTAGTTCTGGATAGGAGGTTGAAGGAGCTGTAGGAGTAGGAGTGTGTAGGAGTGTGCTTTATATCATTAAGTGTCTATGTTGCATACTGTTGTTGTTGAAGAGCCTGAAAGATGCTTACATCCAACGGCACACTGTGCCAGTGCCCGTTTGGCTTGAAGCTCACGCATCCTCAAATAGTTTGATCATATGAAACATGCTCGCATTTGTGATGTTGTTAATTACACTATGATGTTTACCTGCACATCGCCGTTGGCCATACGTTACTACACAGTTACTAGAATGTCATCCATTTTGTGGGTTGATCAGTTGACTAGTTCTTCTTTAGTTGTTTAGAAGTGTGGTAGTAATGGATGCCCTTGCAGAGTGGTTGAGTAGCTGTGAGCGTGTCATTTGGCCAAGGACTGAACACTTTTAGTTTGCCGTGTAAGGTACAGTGGAATAGTCACGATGCACGGTCCGCATTATTCATTTACCGAATATTTGATGCGTTTCTTCTTTCCATTTTTCTTTCTGTATCCAAAAGCAAAGGCCTTTTGCTAAAGTGCCAAAATCACGTGAATGTTATTGACAGAATCGGCAACAATTGCACTGAATATTATTGTATTTTTCCTATTTATAACTGTAAATGCGCTCATATTCCGTTCTTGTACTTGACTGTTATTGTAGGCTACTCATTTTGTCTGACCTAAGGTAATCATAATTGTAACAGCAATGCAGGTCATAAATATATCAGTTAGCCGTTGAGTAACAAACCTCTTGTGTAAACATGATCAATTTGCTTTAATAAAATGATGTGGCCAGCTTGAGAATGAACTGAACTGGTGCAATGTTTTCATAAATGCTGCATAAATCTGTTTATTTATTTGTATACGCTTCCTGTGATTTAGAAATATGTGGTTAGAGTACTTTATGTTTATAATGCCTTTCACTGTGGGCTGGGAGGAAGACAAATCACAAATAGAAACACGTGTTGTCAGGATGTGATTACTGCAGTACTGGTGTGTTAAATATTGTACCGACCGAGTAATACTAGCTGCTACGGTCAAATAGCACCACACAGAACATGACTGGAATAGAACAGAACCAAAATCACATGACCCGTGATGTCCTTTTGGAGTAGTCAAATGCAAAATACATTCTTAGCAGGCCCTGGTATTCTCTCATAGTTGAACATTACGTTTGTATTCAGCAATAGATAATAGAGATGGAATATTGTACCACTTCACTTTCGCATTTAAATTGCATTCTTGGT
>NC_140292.1:9014759-9097259 GCF_964030765.1 Micromesistius poutassou | reverse complement strand
TCAATGTCAACTACTGAACATTAATTGTTCATCAATGCCTATCCTATAAAATTAGAATATCAATGAATACTATATTTTTATGATATTTTAAATGTTATAAATGTTTATAATATTAATATTATTAATATTAATATTATTAATAATATTAACAACATTATTATTATTATTATATTATTATTAAATATGATATTACTATATCCCTTCCGTCTTTTCAAACTCAGTACTAATGAGGATTTGGGTGTTTTCTATTGGGTGGATGAGACTTTTTGTGGCCAATGGCCTTCCAGTTCCGACCCAGTGGGACCACGGCGGCGGCCCGGGACCCACATCTGGGTCGGGACCGCCACAACACCACGGCTGTCTGCGACCCCATTGCAAACGCCCTGATCTCACCACTCACCCCCCCCCCCCCCCCCCCCCCCCCTCCCCCTCTCCAGGATCCACATGGTGAGCACGCGTGGTCGTGAGGGAGGCAGCATGCCCCCCCGCTGACGTCCCGCCCCTCGCCCCCCCCCCCCCCCCCCCCAGGATGCCGGTGCAGGCCGCCCAGTGGACCGAGTTCCTGTCCTGCCCCGTCTGCTACAATGAGTTTGACGGCAGCGGCCACCAGCCCATCAGCCTGGGCTGCTCCCACACCGTGTGCAAGACCTGCCTGCACAAGCTGCACCGCAAGGCCTGCCCCTTCGACCAGACCCCCATCAGCACCGAGCTCCACCTGCTGCCCCTCAACCACGCCCTGCTGCAGCTGGTGGGGGCCCAGGTGAGGGGGCCGGGAGCGTGTGTGTGTGTGTGTGTGATTAGAACCAGTTTCTTTTGCCACAGCTTGAACTCAGGTCCATGCAACAATTGAATGAATCCTTGAATGCCCTTTATGCGATTCATGAAAAGCACTAGATAAAAGGGTCTTTGTGTTCGAAAAGTGCTTTATAAATACACTTATGAATGATAAATAAATCTATAAATAAAGCTGCCCTGCATCAATATAAGTCCACTGTCTGCAGAGAGACACATGCAGAACAAATGCCTGTTTGCAGTGTACTGTGCATACGTATGTATACATGCCAGTGCATGTGTCTGTGAGGCAGCATTTCTCCGTTGTGTGGGTCCTCAGGTGCCGGACGTCCAGCCGGTGTGTCTGAGCAGCGCTGAGGAGGTGGAGCACTACGAGGTCTGCAGGATGTGTGTGGAGGAGTTGGCTCTGTACCTGAAGCCCATCAGTGGAGCCAAAGGTACCGGCTGGACGATATCAATGAGCATAATAGCACTACATGAATGTTATGTTGTAGGACCTTTGTAATGTAGGATCACGGTTATTCATGTAAGAACGATGTTGATATCGCAGTGTATACGGTTGTTCATTTCCAATGCTATACAGTGAACCATGTATACTGTATTTAACATGCAAAAATACTTGATGATACCATCAACTATGATAATAATGATAATTGATGGTAAATCATCTTGGTGGTTTAGTCTAAATGCTGTGAATGGTTCTGGCAGCTGTGTGTTGGTGGACCCGGTGTTCAGTGATGAATACTCATAGGGCAGATTCTGATCTCCATGATAACAGAATGAGTTAAAATGTCTGAGGACACCACGGTCCAACCACATGGTCCATCTATAGACCAGGGTCAGACCACATGGTCCATCTATTACTCTGCTCTCTCTTTCTCTCTCTCTCTCTCTCTCTCTCTCTCTCTCTCTATCCTTCTCTCTCCCTCTCTCTATCCCTCTCGCTCCCTCCCTCTCTCTCTCTCTCTCCAACAGGCTCGGCCGCCCTGAGCCCCAGCCTGCTCAGCCGGCCCATGCAGAGGAAGCTTGTTACCATGGTGAACTGCCAGCTGGTGGAGGAGGAGGGGCGGGTGCGGGTGGTGCGGGCGGGCCGGTCGCTAGGGGAACGCACGGTGACGGAGCTCATCCTGCAGCACCAGAACCCCCAGCAGCTCTCCGCCAACCTCTGGGCGGCGGTGAGGGCCCGGGGCTGTCAGTTCCTGGGGCCGGGTGAGCCAGGGGCCCGCGGGGGCCCTGTCATAGAACACTATGTCGTGTTCTATAACGTTGACTTCTTGTGTTACATTATTGTGTATGATGTTGTATGTATGAGTTCATTATGGAACATTGTATTATGTTATTATATATTATATTTAATATAATACATTATACTATGTTATCTTATCTAACATTCACTTCTTATTCAATGTCTTATGTTACATTATTTAATATGATCTTATTGACCAGTTCATTATATAACATTATATTATGTTATATAACAATATCTTATAGTACATTATTTATATGATGGTATATCAATGTCTTATATTAAATTGGTTTATATTATTTTATATTACAATTCATTATATTACCTTATATTATCTTGTACAAAAAAATATTACATGACATTATATAAAATTATGTTATCTAACAGTGTAATATTTTTTATTTGATTTTATATTTTTCAAGCAGAGTTGAGTTCCTTGTATTCCTTAAAATCCTTGAACGAAACAAGATGATATGAATAATTAACTCTGCCACCATGTTAAGAGGAGGCTTTAAAGTATCTGAGTAGAATAGTAAGGGATCTAAATTCTCTTCTGCTCTGGCAGCTGTGTGTTGGTGGACCCGGTGTTCAGTGATGAATACTCATAGGGCAGATTCTGATCTCCATGATAACAGAATGAGTTAAAATGTCTGAGGACACCAGGGTCCAACCCCGTTGTACGTCTCTTATATATTGGGTACATTGTACACTTTATATCTGGTCAAAGTATTGTCGTATACTTTTATCACTGTTTCTCTACAATCTCATATTTGTCACTTACTGTCTCCCACTTTCTCATTTTTATCTCTCTCTCTCTCGCTCTGTGTGTATTGGTCTCTCTCTGTCTATGTGTGTCTCTCTCTCTCTCTCTCTCTGTCTGTCCCTCTCTCTCTCTCTCTGTCCCCAGCCATGCAGGAGGACGCGTTGAAGCTGGTTCTGCTGGCGCTGGAGGACGGCTCGGCGCTGTCCAGGAAGGTCCTGGTTCTGTTTGTGGTCCAGAAGCTGGAGGCCCGCTTCCCCCAGGCCTCCAAGACCAGCATCGGACACGTGGTGCAGCTCCTCTACCGGGCGTCCTGCTTCAAGGTGAGACGTCCACCACTGACCACATGCACCTGTGTGAGCCATAGGGGCTGAATGCGTCAGATTCACCGGTCGCATTCATGCCTGAGCGCTATACTGTAGCTGCTATACTGTAACTGTGTAGCAGTACCTTGTGCACACAACATGCATGGACGCTACAGGTACGCACACACATGCTGTCACACAGACACACACACACACACACACACACACGCACACGCACACGCACACACACACACACACACACACACACACACACACAGATACACACACACACACACACACACACATATACACACAGTGTTGCAGCAGTAGTTGCACTCCTTTATTCATTTAGCAGAAAGCATGACTATGTTGTTAGACCTCTGTAGTAGATGTTATAATAATGCTTCATTCAAATCTGCAAATAGGTAGACGACCTGATTAGAGGAGACTAGAATAGAGCCTCATTTACAACCTTGAGACATTTGAAGTCATCAGGGGGTTGCACTGCTCATTACGCTTTCAAACGCTGACTCAGCCATAGATTAGTGTTGTGGTGAATAGTCTTTTACTTCATACTACATTGTTCCCAGTGACAAAACGCTAGTCCTTGGGGCTTCATCAAACAAGTGGACAAGGAGAGACTGAGAGACTGAAAGTGGGAAATACAGAGAGAGAGAGAGAGAGAGAGCGAGAGAGAGAGAGAGAGAGAGAGAGAGAGAGAGAGAGAGAGAGAGAGAGAGACAGACTACTGAGAATACGGTTCAAGAAACTTCCAAAGGCTCCTTCATTCTGCTGCTGTGAGACAGAGGGTTGCAAAGAAAGAGATGAAAGAAGCAGAGGAGAGCAAGATTTTTCAAATTGAACAGCAGAGCTTTAAACCCGGTATCCACTGGTGTCTTGTGATGATTACTCATAGGGCAGATTCTGATGAGAGGAACATTCCCCTCAGCTGATCCGAATTTTGAGTTTCAAGTCTGAAGACACCAAGTTAAAGTCAAACACTTATTACCTACATTTGACTCAGTTAAACCGATCTGTGTGGCTATGACACTATTGGTTGAAATGTGAGGCTTGTTATCAGACAAGTTATCAAATATAAAATGGCTATAAACAGAATGTACTTTTGTTTGGCTTGCACAGTCCTCCAATACATGGAGGGTTCTAATGGTGGTGAAGGTCTGATGTAACGCTGAAGGGGTCTGGTCTGTACTCTGCAGGTGACTAAGCGAGATGAAGACTCGTCGCTGATGCAGCTGAAAGAGGAGTTCCGGTCGTACGAGGCGCTGCGGCGAGAGCACGACGCGCAGATCGTCCACATCGCCATGGAGGCGGGCCTGAGGATCTCCCCGGAGCAGTGGTCCTCCCTGCTGTACGGCGACCTGGTCCACAAGTCCCACATGCAGTCCATCATCGACAAGGTGCCCTTTCCCGATGAAACGCTAGCATGACGTTTGGCGTGCTGAGTACTACTCCGACACAAGGTCATACGAAAGTTTGAAATATAAATATCTTTATTTAAAAAACGTACGACGGGATAGTGCAGGGGCTTGAGTGTTCAGCCGGAAAGACCTGGGTGCACACCTCCATTATGTAATGCCTGATCCCCACCTGCTCCTTAATGTTCAACCATATTTTCTTTGTGGATGTAAACAAACAGAGCAGAAGCTACACTGCGTGCATAAAAAGTATACCACATTTTCCGCATATTCTGCTACCTACGTAACGCGCTGTTGGAGAGCTTCGCCCCGTTGTCCACCGCGTCGGCAGTGCGTCACGGTTTATGTTGTGCGTTCACACACACCGCTGTAGCTGCAGTCTCCAGAGTCATTTGCCAAGAGCGTCCAGGAACTGACCATCGTCCTGCAGAGGACCGGGGACCCCGCCAACCTCAACAGCCTGCGGGCCCCCCTGGAGCTGCTGGCCAACATCGACCACAACCCAGGTGAGCCCCTGTGGGGGGGGGCGGGCAGGGTCCCGCTCAGCGTGAACCCACTGGGCCCTGTCATGGAGGCCGGGCGTGTGGGTGGATGGCGGACGGGCGATAAATGGGTGATGGGTTGATGATGGGTGGATGGATGAAGGGTTGATGGACTTTAGATGGGTGCATGATGAATGGATGGAAGGATGAGGCGGGATGCATGACGGATGGATGAGGAGTGGGTGGATGATAGACGTCTGAAGAATAAGTCCCGCCTCTGAGGTGCCCGGTTCCCTCGTCAAATGTCGATGGGATATAACATGGGGTTTTTGAATGATCGTACATAACAAACTCTGACAATATAAAAGACCCAGTGGAAACTAGATGGAAAAAGTGTGTAGTTCAAAACGTGACGCAGCTTTTACTTCTTCCCCACCTACAGTTTGTTATGAGTTTGTTATGTACGATCATTCAAAAACCCTGTGTTATTTCCCGACCGAGGGAACCGGAGCCTCGGAGGCGGGGCTTATTCTTCAGAGGTCTATGGATGGATGGATGATGGATGGATGGATGGATGGATGATGGATGATGGATGATGGATGGATGGATTATGGATGGATGATGGATGATGGATGGATGGTTGATATATCATTAGGTAGCTAGGGGCACCCTTTTTAAAGCAGACATTTGATTTGTTTTAATATCTGTTATGTTACACTGTTGGATTGGCCAACATGCAGACAGGGAGGCTGTGAAAACATGTTTCATGATGTTGCCGTGAAGTTGGCGGATGGTTTCGGTGCGATTTGAAAACGTGGTCCCGTAACCATGGCGACTCATTTTTCTGTGGGCGTTTTTCTGGAGAGCCTAAAGTCACCATTAAACATTGTTCTCATCGTTGTTTTACTTGTCTTCAAGAACCTGTTTATCTATTTTTCAAGCATTTGAGCATGAGCATTCCCTAAAATACTGAAACAATGAAACAAAATGATATTAATCTTTCACTGTGCCACCATGTTAAGAGGAGGTTTTTAAAATATCTGAATAGAATAGTAAGGGATCTAAACCCTTCTGTTCTGGCAGCTGTGTGTTGGTGGACCCGGTGTTCAGTGATGAATACTCATAGGGCAGATTCTGATCTCCATGATAACAGAATGAGTTAAAATGTCTGAGAACACCAGGGTCCAACCACATGGTCCATCTATAGACCAGGGTCAGACCACATGGTCCATCTATAGATCAGGGTCAGACCACATGGTCCATCTATAGACCAGGGTCAAACCACATGGTCCATCTATAGACCAGGGTCAGACCACATGGTCCATCTATAGATCAGGGTCAGACCACATGGTCCATCTATAGACCAGGGTCAGACCACATGGTCCATCTATAGACCAGGGTCAGACCACATGGTCCATCTATAGACCAGGGTGGTTGGAAGCATTTTGTTTTGAGTTTTGACAGATGTTTACCTTTAACCTTATTAATTAGATTTCAACTCCAACGACACACAATGACTATCAGCTCATTCATTCCTCCATCCTGACCTGCTACTGCTCATGGATATGCTCACCTATATGATACTCCTTCTTTTTATCCCAAACACACTACGACCAAACTACAAACTGCCATAATTAGCAGTATTCCAGACAGTTGATACCATTACACCTAGAACAGGAAATGTAGCTACCACATTATAATGTTACTGTAATAAAATGTGTGAATGTTGTTTATTTTATTTTATTCATTCATTTCTCTTTCCGTAACCCATCAATTCTAGAAGTGATGGGGAATAGGAAGCTTTTGGCAGTTTTTAACATGTACACTTTGTATTTTTTAATCCTAATTTAATGTTTGGGTTGGCCTTGCAGTATTTCATTTTTGATATTAAATATTACATTTAATATCCTGCCTGTGCCTTTCTCGGTTCTTCTGAAATTTTCTCTCTGTCCTTCTTCTGAACTCTCTTTGTTCTTTTGCATGTACATTTACTTTCTGTTCTGAACTTGCTCTGTGCTTCTTCGTGTAGATTAACTCTCTCTGTTCTTCTTCTGAGCTCTCTGTTCTTCTTCTGAACTCTCTCTGTTCTCCTGCATGCAAAATAACTCTCTCTGTTCTTCTTTCTCATGCAGACGCCCCGGCGCCCTCGTGGGAGGACTTGGAGAGTGTGATGCTGGCGGTGAAGCTGGTGATCCAGGGGCTGGTGGAGTTCATCCAGAACTTCAGCAAGAAGAACCACGACAGTCCACAGGTAAACCAATGTGTGAGCGACGTGACGTTGGCACTAACGGTTGTATTCATGTTTCATAACTGCAATGAAACCTCATTTAGGATGGTTAAACAGTGTGTTGTATTTCACTGCTCGTCCAACAGAGCAGTGAAATACAGCGATCCAGATTTGTTAGCGTTTTGCTTGCATGATATCAATGCTGAGATCAAAAATCTAAACTCATTGGTTTGTGTTCAGCCTCAGGCCAACAGCAAGTACAAGACCAGCATGTGTCGGGACCTCCGCCAGCAGGGGGGCTGTCCCAGAGGAACCAGCTGCACCTTCGCACACACACAGGACGAGTTGGAAAAGTAGGTGACACACACACACACACACACACACACACACACGTTCTACAATAATGTGTGTGTGTGTCTCCTTCCTGTAACTCATCACGTCTCCTTCGTGTAACTCATCACCATATCTCTCCTGTAACTCCCCCCCCTCTCTCTCCTATAACTCGCCCCCCTCTCTCTCCTGTAACTCGCCCCCCTCTCTCTCCTGTAACTCGCCCCCCTCTCTCTCCTGTAACTCGCCCTCCTCTCTCTCCTGTAACTCGCCCCCCTCTCTCTCCTGTAACTCGCCGCCCTCTCTCTCCTGTAACCCGCCCCCCTCTCTCTCCTGTAACTCGCCCCCCTCTCTCTCCTGTAACTCGCCCCCCTCTCTCTCCTGTAACTCGCCCCGCTCTCTCTCCTGTAACTCGCCCCCCTCTCTCTCTCCTGCTCGCCCCCCCCCAGGTTCCGACTGAGGAACAAGAAGATCAGCAGCGCCGGGCGCCCCTTCCCCTTGTCCCAGGGGATTATGGGTAAGACCGTGACCAGCGGCGAGGGGGAGGAGCTGTCGGCGGGGGAGGGCCAGGCCTACAAGAGGACGCTGGAGAAGGCGGGGTCCGCTGCGTCGGAGACGGTTCCCACGGCGATGTGCCCGGCCCAGCATCTCCTGAGGAGCTCCTCGGGGACGGAGGAGACGACGCGGGGGACCGCCAACGGGTCCGGCGCCGGCGGGGACTCGGCGGGGCTGTCTGGGTCCAGCAGGTCGTCCGCAGGCTCCATGGAGCAGTAAGACCCGAGTCCTTCATGTTCCCCCTGTCTGTCTCTAGACGGTCGACTCCTTCCTGTTGTCTGACAGGCGTTACACAATGCAGGGGGAACTTCATAACCAAGGGGGTTGATTTTTGATAAGCAATGAGTATCAAATAAACAAAACCAAGTCAATTAAAATAGTTACAATGTACCCTTCTAATTAAAATGTGTAACCACTACAAATATACACTTCACTATAGAAAAGGTGATCGCTTATCAAATGATCATGTAAAGATGTTGCATCTATCTTGCATCACATCTCTTTTGATGTAAGGCAACATCAACATCATCTCACCTCAGACATATCATCATATTTACTATTGATCATGTGATCTAGATCGATGGGCTCTCTCTGGTTGTGGTTGCATGTGTATGGTGCTCTCCTTCACCAGGGCGCTGGCCTCTCCTCCCATGACCCCGGTGAGGAACCCTTCCCCATCGTCTTCCATGGCGACCGTTGGACACCAGGAGTGTGGCGCTTCCATGCCCAAACAAGGGCATTTCCTGCTCCGGGCTTCACAGCCATCGCAGACATCAGAGCTGTACTACCAGGAGAATCATCCTTACCAGACCTCCAGTGAGTCAAATGTACTTAATTATTATGAATACTAAATGCAACTGTACTGCCCTCGGGTCTTGTATCGTCTTTTCGTTTATCTTGTGTTCTTTATGTTTTCCCCTCGTCTGCACTCTTGTATTCTCTACTCTGCTCTTCTCTCCTGTCCATTCCTCTCTCCTCTCATCTTCTCTCTGCTCATCTCATCTCCTCTCCTCATCTCCTCTCCTCATCTCTCTGCTCCTCTCATCTTCTCTCTCCTCATCTCCTCTCCTCATCTCTCTCTCTCTCTCTCTCTCTCTCTCTCTCTCTATCTTTCTCATCTTCTCTCTGCTCATTTCATCTCTCTCTCTCCTCTCCTCTCCATTCCTCTCTTCCCCCTCGTCCTCATCTCCTCTACTATTCCCTGTTCTCCTCCTCTCTGTGTTTGTCTACACTCGTGGATCCTCCTCCTCTCCTCCCTCCCCCCTCTCCTCCCTCCCCCCCTTTCCTCCCTCCCCCCCCCCAGCCTCCTTCTACCCCTCCTCCCTCCACCCGCCCCACAAGCCCTGCATGGCCCGCTTCCTGCGCTCCTCCAACGTGCAGGAGTCCCACCTGCCCCCCTCGCCGTACCCCGCCGACCCCCATCAGTCCTCCACCTCGTCCTCCTCTTCATCGCCCTCCTCCTCCTCCTCCTCCTCTGCGTACGCAGCTCCTCCGTCCAGGGACCGGCTGGGGCCCCCCGCCTACCACGCCCACCCCCACCCGGGGCCGCACCACCAGTACGGGCCCCTGGCCGCGGGGCACTGCGTCTACGCCCCCCTCTACGACAGCAGGAGGGTGTGGAGGCCGCAGGTGAGGCGAGAGAGAGAGAGAGAGAGAGAGAGAGAGAGAGAGAGAGAGAGAGAGAGAGAGAGAGACTGAGAGAGAGAGAGAGAGAGAGAGAGAGAGAGAGAGAGACTGAGACAGAGAGACACCAATACAGAGAGAGAGAGAGACAGAGAGAGAGAGAGAGACATACACACACACACACAGACACAGAGAGAGAGACCAATACAGGGAGAGGGAGAGCGACAGAGAGAGACAAAGACGCAGAGAGATAGACGGGTCCGTTAAGGTCGACAGAGACTAGAGATCCTATTGGTTCCCCGCAACATTGGCCCGTGTGCTTCTCCTCCACACCGTGTCCTCGCCGCCGGGCTCTCATGTTCTCCCTCCCTCCCTCCCTCCCTCCCTCCCTCCCCCCCCGGTGGCGTCTGGCGGCTCGGGCGTCCCCAGCTGTACCACAGAGAGGACGCCAGGAGCAACTCCCTGCCCCCCGAGGTGCTGCATGCGTCGGTGTACCAGCCGCCGCTGCGCGAGCGGTTCAACTCCCTGGACAGCAACTACTGCTCCGGCGTGGAGCACCGCCCGGGGCTGCACCAGGTAGGGAAACAAGCGCCCCCCCCCCCCCCCTCTCTCTCTCTCTCTCTCTCGCTCTCTCTCTCTCTCTCTCTCTCTCTCTCTCTCTCTCTCTCTCATCCGCCTTCCTTCACTTTTCGTCTTTGTCTCTCTTGTTTGTAATCCTTCCAGTGCCTGAACAGGTGGGCTGGGATAGTTAAAGAAGTGATCTCACACACACACACACACACACACACACCACAATTATTTATTCGGTGCCTTCATTGGATGGCTTTTATTAATTTGAAGCCAGGGAAACAGCTTCCCACGCGCACACAGGCAGAGGAACGGGACGCTTTGAAGCCAATGGAAACACATAAAAAACACACACACATCTTCCTCTTCTTGTTTCTCGTGCTGCCGATCGCGCTAACAGCGAGCTAACAAGCTCCCCGCGCGTCTTGACGCTAGCGCGCCCGCTCCGACTTCCGCCGCCGTACATGGGCAGGCGCTTCCGCGGCGCGCTCTCTCCCCGACTTGAGGCTGGCTTTCTTTTCCCCGCCCTCATTACGGCGCACACGTACCCTCTTTGAAGTTCTCTTCCTCTCGCTGCTCAACGCCCACGTTATCTCACCTCCACCTTCGCTGCCACACATCATCATCTCCACCACCGCCGACACCACCTTCCTCCTCCTCCCCCTCCTCTTCCTCACTCCCACCTCTTCTTCCATATACGTCTCTCCGTTCTCTCCGCCGCTTCCTGCGCACGTGGTCCTCCTGACGCGTGAGACGCCTCATCCCGTAGGCGTCTCCACCAGACGACGTGGTTCGTGTGATATAACGCAGGAGAGATAATGACCCCGCGTGATATTGGTTGACTGTTGTACGAAATAACCAACAATGTTTCTTGGATGGATTGGATATTTACTATGTGAATCAATCACTGAATTGTCCAATTTCTCCTATTTTTTTCCTCTCCTCTCTTCTCCTCTTCACCCTTCTCCTCTCTCCTCTCTTCTCTTCTATTCTCTCTTAACCTTTCCTCTCCTCCTCTCTCCTCTCATCTCCTCTCCTTTCCTCCTCTACGCTCTTTTCTCCTCTCCTCTCCTCTCCTCTCCTCTCCTCTCCTCTCCTCTCTCCTCTCCTCTCCTCTCCTCTCCTCTCCTCTCCTCTCCTCTCCTCTCTCGTCTCCATCAGGACTATGGTCACGTTCCCCTCGGTTACGAGGATCTGTTCAGGAGGAAGCAGGAGCAGTGGACCCATCACCACCACCATCACCACCATCACCATGGCAACACAAACAGGCCCTCCCAGTCCTCCCCCATCTTCACTGTTGACTTCAGCACAGAGGTAAGAGTGTTTGGAAGTCTGAAATGGTAGATGTGTGGGAAGAACATAACAGACTTGGCAATGTGAAATACTGGATAATTCACTCCCCATTGTCCGTCCAATAATCAGATGTGCATCATGTGCATGTAAATGAACATGGATTAAAAGTGTGTTCAAATAACTATTACCCTGGCCTGAATGTGATGTAGTGACACCATTTTGTAGTCCAGAATTTAAAGGCAGGAAAATAAATAACTTCCAGAAGTAGATTACATTAGATCCCATATACTTTATAACAAATTCAATTTCATAGAATAGCTAGAAATATCACCCACCTGTGGCTGGCTTCTAACAAAACAAAATAAATAAATAAAATACAAGATACAAATCATTTATTTCCCTAACAATTACACGCATATCGTAAAGCGTGCCCAAATGATCATCCTGACGTTCTGATGTAAACGCTCATCATTTTCACGCCGGTCTCAGTTCCATGAGGGGTCTTAAGGGGCCTTAGACCGCTCAGTTGAAGCTTTATGTATCTATAGAGAAACACCAATTCTTGGCCTTGATACATCTGACTTTCACTTGGCTGTTGTTTTTTAAGTAGTCCTTTCTCAGGGCTTTTACACAAGCCTCAAACAGCAGTTTATACGCGCCTCCCCTGCTGATCTTGACAGAAAATCGTTCCTGAAAAGGAATTGCACCCTGCTAGTGCTTTATCCCTATGTGATTGCTCTGAATCATACATTTCTTCTTCAGTTTTGAAACACTAGCCTTAGGATGTTGTTGATTCAGCCTTTCTGCGGCTATCGCATTGTTAAATCAATGCATTTCATTTTATGAAAACAAATGCCCCCTTCGTGAAATGGACCGGCCCCCTCAGCCCTTCATCCTGGCCCCCTCAGTCCCTTCATCCTGGCCCCCTCAGTCCCTTCATCCTGGCCCCCTCAGCCCTTCATCCTGGCCCCCTCAGTCCCTTCATCCTGGCCCCCTCAGCCCTTCATCCTGGCCCCCTCAGCCCTTCATCCTGGCCCCGGGCCTTAACCCCCGACCCTGTATCCACAGTCCAGCGGGCCAGAAAGGTACAACCACCACTGTAACGGATATCAGATGGTTTGTACGTCCAGGCAGCCTGGCTTTGATCACATGACCCCCACTGAAAGCAAAAGTAGCGACTTGTTCTTGTAGTTGTGGTGTTTCAGCATGTGTGTGGGTTTTCATTCCTCTCTCTCTCTCTACTGAGGCCATCGCCCCATCCAATGCTATTTTAGAGTGAGTTAGTTGCTAAGCAACTGTGGAGGAAGATACCAACACCGATTCCCAGACGCGGTTTCCACAACCTTTGTGTGTGTGCACGTGCGCGTGTGCACACACCGTGTTTGTCCTTGTGTCGGTGTGCGGTTCTTTGTGTTTGGTTGTGTGCATTGTTGTACTGTGTGTACTGTTCCACACCCAAAGTCATAAAAAAACTGCCAACTCACCTCTCTGCTAGTTGGATGAGAAGCCCTCTCCAGCAAATTCTAGTCCACTCTTTTAATATTATCTACTCTTCTTCTATTCATTTGCCCTCTCCCTCTACTCTATCTTCTTCTTATTCTATCCTCCTCTGTTCCTCTCCTCTGTCGCTCTCCTCCTCTCTCCTCTCTTCTTATGCTACCATCCCCTGCTCCTATCCTCCTCTGTGCTCCGATCCTCCTCTGTCCCTCTCCTCCTCTCTCCTCCTCTGTCCCTCTCCTCCTCTCCTCCTCTGTCCCTCTCCTCCTCTCTCCTCCTCTGTCCCTCTCCTCCTCTCTCCTCCTCTGTCCCTCTCCTCCTCTGTGCTCCGCTGTCCCTCTCCTGCTCTGTGCTCCGCTCCTCTCCCCTGCAGCATGTGGAGAGCAGCGGGGGTCCGTGTGTGGGCTGCCGGTTCCGAGCGGAGGACAGCCTGGCCCACTACTCCCCCTGGTCCTGCAGCACCGTGCGGCCCTGCATCAGCCCCTTTGAGCCCGACAGCCAGGGGCCCGGCCCCGCCCGGCCCTGCTCTGAGCGCTCGGTACGGCGTGCTATGGGGGGCATGTTTTTATGAATGACTTTATGGATTTCGTCATTAGGAGGCTTCGGAATAGGTGTCGTGAAATACAAGCTGATCGATGAATGCATGAATGAATGAAGTGCACAACATGCAGTGAACGCTTTAATAATATGATACCCTTTTGGGTTTCCTGGTTTGCGCAGGAAGTGGACGGCAAGGGAGCGGGAAGCGGCGGCGGTAGCGGCGGGGACGCGGGGAAGCGGTGGCTGGCCTCCCTGGACCCTTACAGGCGACTGAAGGAGGAGGACCCCATCATTCCGTTTGGCGAGGGGCCCATCATCTCCAAGTGGGGGGCCATCTCCCGGGCGGCCAGGACCGGCTACCACACCTCGGCCCCCGTCCAGGCCACGGCCTGCCAGGGCAGCGCCTCCACCACGCCCATCAGCCTCAGAGGTAGGGGAGAGGCAGGGCCTCCACCACGCCCATCAGCCTCAGAGGTAGGGGAGAGGCAGGGCCTACTCCACACAAAGGGGGGGATTAGCCAGAAGGGCAACTCCTACATTTTTCAATCAATCCGTGGCACTACTGTGTAACCCATTGCATCACTTTACATCTAAACAAATAAATATCTTAATAAATGAATAGATACATAACCACATAGCGAATGAATGGAAGAATGCGACGACGATTCTGCAGCCCCGGTTAAGAAGAATAGCCCTGAATAGTCTTCTAGACAGACGTCCTTCATAAGAGTAGCCAAGCACAAAGGCAGAAAATAGCAGCAATAATATCATAATATCAGCACAATAATATCCGCAGGCACACTAGCAAGCCACACAATCCTACTAATAATTGAGCATTAAAAAACTTGTGCGCGTGTGTATTTTGTTACTCTGTTCCTAGTGTTGACTTTTAGTGATTGTTTTTGTGTAGACTACGTCCCTCACTTGGATCACAGTGACTACCGCTGGAGCTCCAGAGGCTCTGACTCCTCCAGTCACTCCAGCTTCCTAGAGAGGTAATCCCCACTATATAACCTCTATACTAACCCTATAACTACTAACTCCATATATAACCTCTATATTCATAACTACCAACCCCATATATAACCTCCATTCATAACTACCAACTCCATATATAACCTCTATATTCATAACTACCAACCCCATATATAACCTCCATTCATAACTACCAACTCCATATCTAACCTCTCTATACAAACTACTAACTCCATATATAACCTCTATACATAGCTACCTACTCCATATGTAACCTCTATACATTTGGAGTAGGTAGCTATGTATAGAGGTTATATATGGAGTTAGTAGTTTGTATAGAGAGGTTAGATATTGGAGTTGGTAGTTATGAATTCACCAGCCAGTTCACCATATATAACCTCTCTAAATAACAAAAAGAGTAATATATGTAGTGTGCAAAAGACTTGATTTACACGTTAAGTATATTATTATAATACATGTGTTTTGGTGTGTGTGTGTGTGTGTGTGTATGTGTGCTTGTGCCTGCGTGCGCGTGTGTGCTTGTGCCTGCGCGTGCACGTGCCGGCGTGCGTCCGTGTGTGTGTGTGTGTTGCGTCCGTCCGCGTGCGCGTGCGCGCGTGCAGTGAGCAGCTGTGCGTGTCCGACCTGGCCGCGCCCCGCCGCTCCCTGAGCGGCGAGGACCTGCAGGCCCCCCACCCCCCGACGGCCTACAGCCAGGACCGGGAGGAGCAGCCCGGCGAGCGGCGCCACAGCCAGACGGAGACGGAGACGGCCGACCGGGACATCGAGCTGGAGCTGTCGGTGCTGGACCTGGAGGACTCCGACCCGCTGGACGCCCAGTCGCAGGTCAGTAGCCTGCAGCCGCCGCCGCCGGACCGGACCGCGAGAAGCGCCGCCGCCGCCGCCGCCGCACGGCTGACACTGAGGGAGGACGGGGGCAAACGGATCGGCACCTGAAGCTGACGTTAGCCCCGCTGACGCGCCCCTCCCCCCCCCCACCCCTCGCGTTTTCTTTTTCTTTTGATATCGTCGAGTTCCACGTCACGGAACGAAGAGCACGGGGTGGCGGTCTTATCCCAAATGGACAGGATATGGATGTTAAAATACGTTATAGCTTCCTGCACAGAGGGCTTTGCTGCTGCAGACCCTAGGCCCAAATATAAAACAGATATACGATATTAGTCGTGAATCGGAGTCTTGAGTATCTGGATGGTCTCACGGGACCGGGAGGCCCCTGAGGTAGACGCCGCGTCGTGACTCTTTAAGCGGCTCGGTTTGACAGAGGAACCCGGATCTTTCGGATCAAGGGACTTAACGCTCTTTGTCTTCAAAGGAGTCGTCTCAGGACCCCTCCTCCCTCCACCGCCTGCAACCCCAACCTCCCCCCTCCTCCCGCCCCGCCCCCCTCCCCTCCCCGGAGGACGAGCGCGCCGGGCCAGACAAGATGGACGCTCACCTGCTGAAGAAGATGGCGTTCAGGTGAGTTACCGTGGTAACAAGCACAGCAGCCTGCTTGTCGGTTGCGTTTTGTCGGCTAGTTATGAGATCCACGTTGAGCGGAGCTGAAAGACACACGTAGGGTGCACAGATTGCAGTGGTAACAATGGAACAGGTGCATATGTTCATATCCTATTCCCACTCCACATTCAATCAAATGACACAAACCAGTTGACTCTTAACCAGTTGCATTGAAGATACAATACAACGTCAAAGAGCATTTTCACTCACCGGTGATCGACAATAGAGTTTTCTACTCTATCGTCAATCTAATAAATCACACTCTCTCTCTCTCTCTCTCTCACCCTGTTCCAGAAAGTCTCCTGGAGGTTTGATGTCGGGGGGTGTTGGTGTTGGTAAGCTGATGCTGCGGACGAGACCACCTCGGCGGGGAAACGCGGGGAGCTGCCCCCCCACCTCCCTGGGAGCAGAGATGCTGCTCAACGGAAGCTAAGAAGACACAAAGACCCCCGAGTCACAGACCTCCACTACTGAAGACACAGAGTCATAGACCTCCACTAATGAAGACAGACAGAGTCATAGACCTCCACTAATGAAGACAGACAGAGTCATAGACCTTCACTAATGAAGACAGACAGTCATAGACCTCCACTACTGAAGACACAGAGTCATAGACCTCCACTACTGAAGACAGACAGTCATAGACCTCCACTACTGAAGACAGACAGTCATAGACCTCCACTACTGAAGACAGACAGTCATAGACCTCCACTACTGAAGACACAGAGTCATAGACCTCCACTACTGAAGACAGACAGTCATAGACCTCCACTACTGAAGACAGACAGAGTCATAGACCTCCACTACTGAAGACACAGAGTCATAGACCTCCACTACTGAAGACACAGAGTCATAGACCTCCACTACTGAAGACAGACAGTCATAGACCTCCACTACTGAAGACACAGAGTCATAGACCTCCACTACTGAAGACAGACAGTCATAGACCTCCACTACTGAAGACAGACAGTCATAGACCTCCACTACTGAAGACAGACAGTCATAGACCTCCACTACTGAAGACACAGTGTCATAGACCTCCACTACTGAAGACAGACAGTCATAGACCTCCACTACTGAAGACAGACAGTCATAGACCTCCACTAATGAAGACAGACAGAGTCATAGAGCTTCACTACCGAGGACACAGTGTCATAGATCTCCACTAATGAAGACAGACAGAGTCATAGAGCTTCACTACTGAAGAAATAGTCATAGACCTTCACTACTGAGGACACACTACACAGAGTCACAGACTTTCACTAATGAAGACAGACAGAGTTATAGACCTTCACTAAGGAACAGTCCAGTCTGCCTCACTGAAACAGGGTTATAACATCAAGTTCATCGCGCGTATTTCATTGTTTTGTTGATCTATTCTCCTGTAGCAAATGTAAGACGCCAATGTGGCTCTGTGGCTTCCAAAAACCCAAGAGATGATTGAGAGGAGTGATGAGTTATTTTTGCATTTACGGCTCCGCCCACCTTGTGACCTTATCTGTGGGTTTCACATTGCCCCGTGAGTGTAGTTCACCCATGTTGTTTCCCCCTCCCCTGTCATGATAACATTGAGGTTGTAGGAGTTTGTGCTGTTGCCAACGCTGTTCAGCCACATAACCTTAGGGTCTACGGCCTAATGGACATGTGCAGGTGGTCAAAGCACCATCTGACATTATGCTCTTTTTTGTTGCGTGTAGCCTCCGTTGTCTATTTTGGTCAAACGCACGGGTGTTGCTGTCGTTTTATTTTTAAACTGGTAGACATACGTTGCATGACTCGTTCGGCATTCCCATGTGCCGTTTAATGTGAAAACGTCAGAATATCCGCTTTAAGCAGCTATATGTTATGTTAGCTAGACTGTCATAGACTGTTGGCTGTTGACTGTCATTACTTTACATAAATTATAATTTCTTCACAATAACTATCAGACATTAACTATCGAACTCTAACATCATCCCTCATTATCAATTCCAACATTGGTTCTTCCCAATCAGTTATTATTACATCTTGCTTTGAAATTTGTTCTGTGCTGTGATGTTTGCTCATGATGCTGTTAATCTCACCACAATCTCAAAGCTTCTGCCTGTGCAGACTAATGCTTACAGACACACAGACGCACAAGGCTGTTTCATTGTCTGGCAAGTCAAATGACCTGAAAGCCCATGACAAACTCCCAATTCACCAGTACCCCACGGGAGCCTAGCAAACAACAGAATACTGTTCGAAGCAGAGCATCTTACCTACGCACTTTCACTGTCGTCAAAGGTTCTCTTTGGGTAATAGGTTACAGAACCCAACCCAACATCATTTCTACCTAAAATGTCTTGGTCGGTCAATGTAATATTATACTATTTTATGAAACCGTTTACATATATCTGTATTATCTTTCTTCCCACACTATGGTGTCTCGCACTATTCACTTTAACACGCGGTGACAGCTGCAATCGGTGTGTTTCGCAGCAGTGTTTTGTGAAATGTTACACATTCTACACATACACACGAGTGCACTAATGTGTGTGTGTTGTGCTAATGTGTGACTGGGCCTTCATTTCACTCCGTAGTGGCCTTTGATTCACTGCTAATGTGGTTAAGATGTTACAGTACAAAATTACACTTAGGTCCAAAAGCTTCTGACAACCAATCTTGTATTTGTGGTGCATAATAGCTCGCAGTAGCAGGTGGTCAATACTAGGAGATCACTTTCATTGAGAGTCATGGCATCTCCTTTGCACTGCAATTCAAATTAGATTTCACCGGCGTAGATGTGTTCACTTTTACACACCGAACGAAAGCCTTGTTTTGTTTATTGTCTGTTCCATGGCGTATTTTTGCTTGATATTCTACAAAGTTTGCCAACTTCTATGAAGTTTTTCGTCAGTGTATTTTGTATTTGGAACTTTGCTTTTTGATATTGTTGTTGTTGTCGTCTCTCGTGTTAACCTGTCATCAGACATATGTTGTTCCTGCAAAAAGACGGTGCATCGAGTTAGCATTTTGTAAACGTTCTGAATACTGTCTGGTGGTCAATTCCCTCCAGTGTTGTAATGTGGCAGCAGCAGCAGCACCATCTGGAAGCGTTCACTCACAGAAACCATTAGGGCTTATTAGAATATAAGAAACCCAGCCTAGCTACGTACTGTTAGATAGTAAGTAGATAGGGTCATATATATACGTACAGTATATCCAAGCAGCTCGGCAAATATTCAGAACAAAGCAGAAACTATTCCAATGTCTTTTGTTTGTTGTTGAAGGATCTTTCATTACGAACACGGGGGGGAAAGCAAGGGTTGTTTATTCTTGTTATTGCTGTCACTTAGAGCTGCATGGGGTGAAACATGGCTGGATCTGTTTTGTCAGCTGAGTGGTGGAATGTGCTCAAGGCCATTCGTTGCACCCAGATATGTGCTGATGCATTACCACCCCCTGTATCTGTTTTCAACCTCTCGTTTGAAGTCATGTCATGTGAGTGCCACGTTATTTACAGTACAGTCCATCAATCCCTGCAATATACACATTTTGTTTTATTCTATGTTTTTGTTTCAACATAAAATATATGACAGGAGAAAAGGCTTGGGCAATTCGAGGAAAATGACATCAGTTTCATATTCTTTCCACTAGAGGGGGGTAGATTGCTGTTTCTGAATTCTCAGGGAAACTTCACGTCACTATACACTCGTGGATTCAGCCGTTTTGATATGGCACTGTCATGAGGAGTATTAACACGAATGGCATAGTGATGTCAACAAAATAACTTGCAAGTGTTTGCTTTGCTAGTATTTTGTCATTTCTTGATTGACATAAGCTTTGTTTATATTATTATTATTATTATTATTATTAATGTCACCATTATCCATACCCAAGAAGACAGGGTATAATGTATAAACATTAATGTTTTGAATGACTTTTGAAAAACGTAAATTTCGGGTTTTCCTTTGTTCATATCTGTATGGCATCGACGCGTCCATGTATCGGGTGATTGCTTCGCACTGTTTCCCTCACCATCACAGCCAACGGTGAACGAGTGTCGCTCCACATCCTGGCTCATGCATGCCATATATCTCCATCTGTGACAGCCGAGGATGAATGGTGGTTTCTGTAGTTGTGATACAACACTCCCAGCGCTGTAAGAGTTCTGCACATGCCCACTGTGTGGCCAGGCCAACTATTGTAGTTTGCCTGCAGCATTTTAAATGTTTGCAAAAAAATATAATTGACAATAGAAATTCTATTATAATTACTTTCGTTCTTATTATTAATATGAATACGTTTTTGTGGGAATCTGTTGCAGGTATTCTAAGTGTGCTTTTCTTTTTGAAATTTGAAGGTTTATCAAGGTTGTTTAAATATTTTTACCAGCCAAAAGTAGATAGATAGAGAAAAAGCCTGCTTGTTGATTATGAACCTTAAGACGGAACGGAATCTTTGTTTTACTATTAATGTCTGTTATTAGACATGTCCTTTGAAAATCAATTGTTGGATTGAAATGCACATGAATCATATAGAGAGATGGTACAGATCTCTCCTCCTATACTGCTATCGCTGGTTAAGGAGCTTAGATCATCATGTGTAACAACCTGTGATGACCAGCACTATCTGTTCAACTCCAAGGGACACATGGAGTAATTTCAGAGTGAGGAAACATCTGAAGATCCTATATATTAAAGATGTCCCCGTATTAATGAATAATACTGTTATGTATTCCATTTATTTCCTCGGAAATACCACAATGTGAAGAGGTCTGTGTTTTGCTTACTGTAGGACAGGAATAGACCTACGAGGACAGTCGATGTGCTCTATCAAGATATTTCTACGAATGTTTAATGTTGAACAATTATTATGATATTGTATTTTTCTGGTTGATTGGGCTGTTTTGCACTTATTCATGAGCAGGTTGGCCTCTTGGAGCGGTGTGCTGCTCTGTTACACTGAACGAAGAGGAACAGGCTGATATCAGCACCAGAACCCGCATGCTTCAATAAAGAAAAAACAATCACAGGACATGCTGGTGTACTTCTTCTTGATCTAATGTATCTAACGTGCTGTTATAACGACTACGGGTCTGACTGGACCTCTTTTAGTTCATCCATCGCCCTGAATCACAACTAAAACTCATTGAATTTCAAAGAGTTTTCAAGAGGCGTGCTCTTGAAAGTTTTATAATCAAAAACCTTTATAAACCAAATACAATCCATCCATCTATCCATGTCACATTGCTGCAGGCTTAGATATGTGGGATTGAGTTCTCTGTAGGTGTAAATGGTGTTGCTTTGTGACTCACACACACTCACACAGACATTCACACAAGTTAATATATCAATTTTCCAAAGGAGTTGAAAAACCAAATGGTTTCAAGGTCTGACTTATAAATAAATTTCAAAAGTCTGACTTTGTATGAGAACATTCATGATAAAATAGTTTTCATGTCACCACAGCTGCCACTGAACTTGACATTATGGGCGTGGCTATTTGCCAACTGCGTTTATAAGTAGAGGCTGTAAACTCAAACCAAATTGACTACTCTGTACTTCTCTACAATAACCCATCATTCAACTAATTTCAATGGCATGTCACCCCTATCTCGTTAGGTGAAGGCCGCATATAAGTAGCTTACCAAAAGTTTAATACAAGGATTGTCTCAGCATCCTTGTCATGTGTAATGCTACCCTTCCTGCTGCACGGAAGAGGGCAGTGAACGGCGCATGCGCAGTGTCAGGTGGTTGGCTTGGGTTGTGTTTACAGCTCGGCTGGATGCTGTGGCTGGTATTGCTAGAGAGTACAATGTTGTGGCAACCGCCCATGAAATAACTATCACGGTGGAAAAAGGTAAGGCCGATGACACCTTGCATGTGCATTCGTCTCTTAAACGGAAATGCTCCGTTTCGTACGCGATGTTCTCCTTTAATTTGGTCTCTACTGTCATGTTAGCTTGTTTAGCTCGCGCTAGCTCCCAGTCTGGTCAGTCCCAGTCTCATCACGGCCTGTCGGAGGGCTTCACGACCGAGGACATGCGACACCTGTTTTCAGGGTGGATATGTGGTGTATCTTCATTGTGCGGAGTGCTACACCCTCTCTACGTGGGTGCACATGTCCCCCCATGGATGTCCTCCATCACTGGACAGCTGTCGTGGTTCTGGCGGACAGCAGCGACCCGGGGTTCGGTCGGGTCCCCCCCCCCGCTGATGGCCAGCTCTGTGCATCCACATTGGGTCTGGTCATGTAGTAGTGGCTGACCAGCACGTCGTGTACACCTTGTGTTAACATGTGTTGGTTCATCAGACGTGGATCCTGAGGTGGCGCCGAGATGTCTGTCTCCCTGTCTAATCTAAATGTCTGTGATTATCCCTAGATTTTCCCTTGCATTCACATAACGCGTCTATTCTTTTGGTACCCATGCGTCGATCTCATTCTGAAAGTCATTTGCCACAGAAGTAGGCGTATTGTTGATGTCTATTAGTCTGGCTATTGTGCACTGATGTGCTTATGGGCACGGTATTTGCGTTCTGCACAACACCTCTTTCAGCAGTAGCCTTTATGATGCATTTATTGAATATGATGGCCAAATGACATGTTATGGATATATCTTGTATTCAAACATTTACGATTTAAGAATATACCTATACGTTATTATGCCTTCATTTATAGCATTTCTCAAAGACTGTCTTTTTTAAGTCTCTAAATCTTTTTAAAACAAATTAAGTTGACCCTTCGTTTATTCAACCTCATTGGCTATTTAATATTGTCAGCCTTTTATTAAACTGCCGCCCCAATGCTAACCATGGGCAGGCCATGTGTTTTGAAATGTATTCTATATATAACACCATATGTCATCAAATGTAATCTCAATATTTGGCTCCGCTGTTAGACACGTGCAGATATAAGATAAGGAATTACATTCGAGGCCTGCACCAACATTCTGTTCACGAGGCACACTCCTCTGCTTGCCTGTTGCACTTGGTCCTTCAGCACCGCATGCGTTTGTTAGGGCATGACTTCTCCAAGCAGGGGCTGGGTGATTCATGCAGGAACGTTGTGCCGTGATCGTTTCGTCGTTTAGTCTTACCCCAAATTGAACTGGCCCTACACAACAGTGCTGCAAACAGCCTGTTTATGTTTCCCAATGCATGAAGGTTCCCAGCAGGGGTGACTTGACTTCCTGGAACCAAGGCTTTCATGTTGCTGGAACCATTCAGAGAGCCACATGTCCACCTTGTGACATGTTGTGTTGTCCTGCTGGAAGTGTCCTTATGCTTGTGGCTAATCTGCCGTTATAAACTGAAGACAAGTCTTTCTCCACTCTGAAACGGCCCCTAGGGATGCTCCTGTGACTGTACTGCCCTGACTGGGTAAATCTTTGGATGACATTGGCACCCAACGTGGTCTTGCATGTCTATCTGCAATAGAAGAGATGGTGTTTTCCCACCTTTCTCCAATGGTCCTTTCTTGATCTATGGTGCACTCGGTATACAGAACTATGTGTACTCTAATGGCGGCTCCAGAGGCTATGCTCTGTACATTCTGCACATGGTGCAGCGTATATGGGCCACGCCAGCAGAGAACGTTTCAAACAATTATCCTATTGTATCAGTTACCACATTGTGCCTTTCAAATCATATCAATCCCCATAGTGTAGCTCATAAGGATGGGGGGTGAAATGATTCATGTGATTATGGCAATTGTTTGCTTCCTCAATACTTTTATCAACAAACAGATAATTTGTTGCGTTCATGGGAGTTGTGAATTAGCATAATTGATGCTTGATTGATGCTATATAAAGAGGCATTCCGCTACGTTTCTGCAGAATGAATTCATAAAATGACACCAAAGGCCAAGAGAAAAACAATTGGAGTGCAAAGCATGAAGTCCTCCTTTTTGAATGAAATCAATGGTAAACAATATAAAATGGAACATTTCATATTACAGTACTTGGGATCCAGATACCGATCAACAGCATGATAATAACATTTTATATCAGGAAGCTAATGTAGGACCACGGTACTGATCAACAGCATGGTTATAACGTGTTATATTAAAAGGCTGATGTAGGACCAAGGGACCGGTCAACAGTATTATTATGACATGTTATATCATGAGGCTAATATAGGACTAAGGTAATGTAGGACACATGTAGGATGTATCGATCAACAGTCAATATTAGTAGTCGACCAAGAATGTGATTGGAAGTTTCTTTAAGCTTGAGTTACAATATTGTCATATGAACAGCATGCTAGAGCATTGGCAACTTCTAACTGTTGATGGTATTCAAGCTCTCAAGGCTGTGAACTTTTTGTCGTTGAATAGATCTAATTGGAAACTTCTGCCATGATTGCAGTGATGCTACATTCAGCAGATTGTGTGACTCACAAGGGGACTTAAACAAGGATACCGTGAATAGAGTAGAACCTTCTAGGTTCTGGGGCTGCAGAATCTGGTTTCTGAAATCCACCATCTGAATTGAGTTATGTGCTGCTGCTAGCAAATGTTGTATCGAGGACTGTTGGAAGAAAAGGTATTTAAGTGGGGGTCTGCCTCTGGTTGGAAATGCAATTCCCTCTTTGATTCATAGCATGGTGTGTGTTTATTTAGAGTTTGGATCAAAGCTTTGATCCAAACGAAGCAATGCAGTGCATTGGAGACAGTTTGCATTAGGTCACTGGATAAGCACACCCTGTTTGCATAAGTTTCCTTGAAAAATGTCCTTGACATCACATGAGCTGCTTTCAATGAAAAAAATTAGATTTAAATGAGAGTTAGAGACTTAGATTTAAATGAGATCACTATATGTGTGGCCATCTGTTCGTTAAAGACATACAAACAATTTGTAATATGTTATGTTTATGTTATCTAAATGATTAAATAATGAGACGCCTGCGTCGCCTGAGAAAGCTGCAGTGGCGCCTCGGCCAGGCCTACTGGTTGCAGGATTATCAAACTTTTTAACTGCAGGCACTTGACGTCTACACAACAATGAAACCATGGGAATGAGGGACTGGCCTGGGTGTGTGTGTTTTGGTTGGTACAATGCGTGCCTTGCTTGCCAAATCCCACACCTCCTCCTTCTCTACCTTCCCCCTTTCATCAACTCGGACTCCTATTGTGCGGCACCTTGTGACTCAGCACCAGGAAGTACCCTACCCCATCTCGGACCCCATGCTCCTTGACTTTGTTATCTTGTTATCTGCCCTGCTACCACTGTGATGCCAGGCAAAGGGGACTGTGACTAGGGGTAGGCTGGGCCGGGGTCCAGCTGGCGGCCCAGAACAGAACCTCCAGTTCAGCTGCTTCAGCAGGGAAGGGAGGGATGATGATATTTAAGAGATGTGCATGGGGTTCAGTGTGCATCATTTCATGCATGGATGTTCCTGAAACTGTAGTCTATGAAAATGTATTGTTGTTTCTTCGACAGGGCCCACATTTCTAAATGTAGAATGCTATGAAAATGCATTTGTGTGGCAGATATATGCACTGTTTATCTTTTATCTTGCCTGCATAATCAAAATAGGAGTTTGTGCCCTGTGTGGCATAATTTCTTTACTCTACCCAATATATAGTTTTTTTTTCCCTCTTCCTGCAACCATAATGCTCTATAGTTTCTTCTATTCTCTTCTTACTGTGGATCAAAGTAAGATTTGTAAAGATGGCAGGAAGCAGGCAGGTCTGTAGATGCTTGGTCAAAGTAACACTGCATATCGGGTTCAAGTTGACATCATCATTCATAGTAAGAACATAGTCCAGAAGAAGTACCATTTTCCTTTCATCTTACCAGTGTTGTCCTCAAGAGCCTTCTTGGACAGTAATGGTGATAAAGTGCTACACGAACCAACCTTACTCCACACATGCCTATTTATTGCCTAACAATAAAAGAAAAGGTTGTATATGCACTTTAGCGGCTCTCTCCATTGACACAGGATATATGGGTGTCTATTTTGGCCCGGAGCTCAAAGTCCCAGGTGATCTCAGCCTTGCACACCTGGCTGTCATCCCTGAGAGACGAACCCTCTATGCACGGCGCGCATGCAACCACAAAGCTCTTCAAGCACCAGAGAAGGAGAAATCACCTGCTTCTGGAACTAGCCATCACAGGAGCTACTTTGAATGGCTGGAATCCATACGCGGGCTCGCTACTTTCCCTGGGAAAGGACGGCTTGATTTTGGCCTGTGCACACTTGTGTTGTACAGTGCTGCCCATTGTGTAATCAATTCCATCCTTTCCCTCTCAGCCTCACGACCCTGTATCAGCCCATGTGGCAGGGATGTCAGGGATATCGCTGCCACATGTCCAAGGCCTTTGGATCCAGCGAGTTAAAGCACTGGTCTTCCCTATGGTATTACTAGAAAGGGGAGAGCAGATTGGATGGAGTTAGTGTGTATTGTAAGGTAGTGTGTGTTTCTCACATACAAGCAGCTGAATTCAGAACAATATGCCACAAGTCAATGTTCAGGGTTCATCACCGCCGCCTTTACTCTCCCGCAGAATCGGCAAGGTTATATCGTAGGCCTGAAATGTGATCGCTAATCTGATGGCTTTAATTATTGACCAAAAAGAACAATAAAATGAGCCACAGAGCTGCGTTGTTCCTTTTGTCCACAGAGGTCATCGGGAGGTAATAACAACTACTTCCCACCATGCAAATGAACATCCTGAAATGAATGGGCATATTATTACAAATGAAGGGTGAGATTTCAAGCTTCATAGTAGTTATATCAGGGTCACAGGACTAGCATACTGTGTATATACTGGTTGTTATATTGCCACAGATTTTAGAGTGGATAGATTGATTTGGCAATGCATATTTATTTCTAGTCAGCATTCTGGCAGATGGTAAAAAAAAACTTGCGAAACACAAAGAATTGCCTAACTATGCACTTTCATAGAATCATAGGTGTGTCCATTAACTGTATGCTTCTGTGGTCATACACACTTGACTCATTTAATCTGTATTGCTCAATCAAGGGAACGACATCATTGTATTTTCTCAAACTGCGCCTCATTCCTTGCTTGTACTGCATGCTCCAGGATACAGTTGTACAACTAAATGAACAGTCCCTGCAACAAAGCTTACAGAGGGGTGACCCACTCACACCCTGCAGTCTGCCACTTCCCCCTCCCTTTGCCTTTTTCAAACAGCGATTCGGCAACACACCATTGTAAAGCAACACCCCAGGACTTCCATTTTGGATCGAGACTTTCTCCATCAGTTTGCTTTGGAGCTGCGCAGGAAGAGAAGGCAGACAAAGCCTCGGTTGTTCACCTGTTCTCCCTGACCTTCCTTTCTACTACCAAGAACACCAGGGTGTTCACTAGAAGGAGGCTGAGGATGGGGAGAGACACCCAGAGAGAGGGAGCAAGGGGGGAGAGTGGGCTGGGCAGGGCAGGGAAGGGGGTGAGGGGGAGAGAGACATCCAGAAATAGCTTGTTATGATCTCTCTGCCAAAACCCTCTGTTGCTCGACTCCTTCCTGTGTCGGGATCGCACGCCAAAGCGTCTGCCTCGCCCGCTGGCCTAGCGTACAGCTGGAGATCCCTGGAAGCCTCTCACTCAGACAACAATGTGACAGGCTGCCCAACTGCCCATACTATGCACTCATAGTTACTACGCTTTGTCGCCTGTTTGTCTGAACTCAGAGATCTGTTGGACTTGATTTGTTTATTGGTCATATTTTCCTTCTCCCAGCATTTAGCATTCCAGGTCTAATTGCTGGCTTTCTAATGAGCTCAATCCTAGTTCTGTTTCAGTTTCTGTTGTAACTAAACATATATTGAGATTAAACATTTCATAAATGTGCGTGCATCTCAAAGTTCCTTCAGATGCAAAAAAAAAAAAAAAAGCGCACACACACTCACAAAAAAGGCATTGAATTCAAATCAATGGAGGAGGTAATTAAGCATCATTACTGTGCTATTCAGCTTTCCCTACTTTCCATTTAGTCTCTTCCTGGTTCCCCTTTTACTACTTTCCATTTGGTCTTTCTCTTCCTGGTTCACCCTCCCTAGTGCTCCTTTACATTTGTCCTATTGACCAAAAAGCAGACAGACACCTGATGTGTGGAGTCTATTGAGCCTGACTATGTGGTTGACCAAGTCAGAACCTATTATTTACTTTAGTTCTTATCTACTTGCATGGAGAAAGTGTATTATGTAATGGCTTGTTTACATCTGCTAGCACGTAGCCTCAATAAAGCACAGTAATTGAGCATGCATGTATTTACGGTATTTCTCCTCAACGGTATTTACTTTCCATTGTGTTTAGTTCCACACAATTGTGGAGTTGTTATTCCGGTTTCAATTTTTATCATATTTTTCACAAACTTGCTGCTAGGCTATACTCCTGTCCTGACATCCTCCCCTGCCTAGCCCATTTCAATGTGTTCTGCTCTCTCTCTCTCTCTCTCTCTCTCTCTCTCTCTCTCTCTCTCTCTCTCTCTCTCTCTCTCTCTCTCTCTCTCTCTCTCTCTCTCTCTCTCTCTCTCTCTCTCTCTCTCTCTCTCTCTCTCTCTCTCTCTCATGTTATTGTTATTGTGATTCTATTGACTGCAGATAGTCTTTTTCTATATGGTCCTTTGGTTGTGGTGCATTATGGGGGCCTCGTAGCCGCTTTGATGAAAGCATTGATAAAAGTGAGCCTATCTAGATGTTCTTGATACCGCCCACAAAACCGAGAAGGTCACCATTGGTAAATGGGTGTCCAGTATCCACTGCTATTTTCTAATCTGCGTTCAAAAACTGTTGATGTTGGAGCTGCAGCTGTTGGGGGAACTTTGTCAAGATATAGCCACATTCGGTTCCTAGGAGCTAGAATTGTATTCTGTATTGTATATTATAATTTTCATTGATATGCATCTTGTATCTACTACCCTACATGATTTATTCAGGACTAGTTGTTTGTTTGAGTGATGGTTGTAGAAAATGGCAGGCAGCCGAGCACGCCACACATCGTGGTGTGGTTATGTGGTTATGTTGTTCTGGGCACTCTCTGGTTTGGGCTCATTTTCATAAGGTGGCTTTTCGTATTGCTTCTCCTTGTGCAGCGAGGCTGTTTTAGAAAATGCACTAGAGACTCGGTGTACACAAGCACAGGGCAAATTGACGATAATAGTAAGTGAATCTGAATCAAAAGGTGTGTCTCTTGATTTCTTCAGTTAAACGTATGACTGTATTGGCTCACTTTTTGCATCAGGCTTTGCTCTTTTGGCTTGGATGTTGCGTTGGCACCTTTTCAGTAAACATCATTGGTATTTCCTGGTTGGAAGTAGGCCTGCCATACTTGAATTGAATAATCCACTTAATGTGACAGACCACGGAAAGGGACTCTATGTCCCTGACAGGACAGAAGATTGCTTCACATGGAGTTTTCCTTAGACATCATCACACATCATTGCATTGCTTGGAGCTATGTTCCAAAACACATTGAATGTGTTGATTCTTTATGAATGAAAGGATATTGAAATTCAGTCTAGACCTTGGGAGTCATTTATTTTTAGTCCTTTGTGGGAATCTTTGAGGTGATCAATTATTCTAGCTGCTGAGATCTAAGCCCCGTCCCATGGTCTCCATTAATAGATGAGAGGGAGCATGAGCAGGGAAAGATTCTGCCTGTTTTATCGGAAATATCAAGAACATGGAGCAGCCTCTGGTTCTTATCACACATCCCAGGGACCTAAACCCGGGAAGGATTTACTCTTCTTCTTGTTGTTTTGGGAAAGCGAGTCACCTTGGCACCACCTTGCCTCGCCAGCGGGCCCAACAGAAAAGGCTTTTACATGAACTTCATCTCGTCATGATGGCTCTTCTTCCATCTTTTTGTGTTCTTTCTCCAGGTGATTTTGCTCATCCTCCTCCTCCACCTTCACCACCTCTTCTTCCTCTTCCTCCTCCTCCTCCTCCTCCCTCCGTCTCCCTCCCATTCATGAGCTGCGGTGCGGTGGCTGGCTTCAGCGGCAGGCATGGATGACAAGGGGTCGGTGGGGAAGATCAGCCTCTCCTCAGACTCTGTGTCCACGCTCAACAGCGAGGACTTTGTCCTGGTGTCCCGGCTGGGCGACGACCACACGCCCTCGTCGTCCACCAATAACGGTAGCGATGACGAGAAGCCCGGACTGAAGGTAAGCGCGGCCCCGCCGGGCCCCGGGTCAGCCCAAGGGACGCCCCGGCGACGAGGCGGTGACCCACGAGAGCTGAACGCTTGTATTGAGCGAGGATCAAATGTGTAGACATACAGCTGGGGCTTAAATGTCAGCAACCACTTTCAAAAAATGTCAAACAGTATTTGTTAACAGCATGTTTTTCATTTTGATTGATTGCCAGTTAGTACTAAATATGCAATCTTGTTTATAATTGCAAAAGCTGTTTGGAATAACATAAAAACAATCTAATTTCTTGATAATTGGAGGAACTAAGGCTGCAGAATATGTATTTATATTGTGTGATCACGATACACATTTCCATAATTGGTGGAACGTTTATAGAGATGAAACGTTGAGAGGTTAAGGCTCTAATTTAATGCATGTCTACATGTCCAAGTACTTCTTGTCTGCTTGTCCAATAGAGTCACACATAAGCCTCAGTTCTGCTTTTTCTCACATTGTTTCACGATGGAGATAATGCTTTACTTGTAACATATGCATTAAGGAATGCATTTAAATGCCCACATTTTTTAATGCCGTATCACAACACACCACAACTTCGCCATACCAAACAAGTTTATCTGATATTTTCTTCATGTTATGCAGCCCTAGTAAGACCTCATGTCATAACACTGTAGATGCATGGGATTTACAGCGGGAATGAATTCCTCTGGCATGATTAACCAAAAGAACACCGGTACATACATCATGTCCACATAACACTTGGTTGAAAGAAGCTTCTTTGTGTATTTGAATCACCCCACCCCACACTATTTCACTGCATCTCAAAGCGTTCGGCATCAGCCTTACATTACCGCTAACCATCACACGCTTGGCTCTTATTTTGATACACCGTCCACCTCAAGCATCTTCTTCCAGTGTCCTAAATGTTATGTCTTCTCACTGGCTTCTTGTTTGACATATAATGAGATTAGATCATCTACAGCAGGACGTGTAGAGATGGCGTTATCAATAAAGAAAGAATATATAATAGTAATTCCTAGAATAATAGGTGTCCACAGATTCTCTTTGAATACCTAATAAAGACATTTGGTATGCCTCCTTTTTACACTAAAGGTTTGGTAAAATACTAGTAACACACTGGAGCTGTGAGATTCTGTTATTGATTCTGGCAGAGATGATCCTTGACAACAAGGAGAAGCTGTGAAGCTTAATTGAACAGACAGGTTAATCTACTACTGTTAAGCCCGGATATGCAAAGGAAGCAAATCTAGTAACAGCAGTGTTGCCTGTGGCTGGAGCCCATTGTGAAGGAGGAGAATAATGTGATGTGTGGGAAGGGTGTGTCTTTTGTCGAACATGGAGATGCCTGTTATGTTGGAGATGAAGGCACTATAGTGAGCCCGTTGGTCCGGTCAGATTTCCCCTCCTCTCAGATCTAGGTTACACGTTCGGAATCCCGTCGCATTTCCCAGTTCAGATTGTGCTAAATTAGATTGGTGTACGTTTGACCACAGTACAATTATTATTCTTTTTTTTTTGCTCTTGTTTGCATTGCTGCTCTTGAATGCGATCTGTGAGTTGTGCAGCCCCCAGAAGGGGGCGCCATTGTAGCAGAGGTTCCAGCGTGATTCAATTCCAGCAGAGTTCATATTATATTAGCTTGCTGGGTATTTTGTCAAGAGATAACCATAACCCTTTTTTTAAAAAAACAAAAGAAAAATACTTAATTTATTCAAATAGTGAGCTTAATAGATAGATAGATAGATAGATAGATAGATAGATAGATAAGCGGCAATAGATAGATTGCCGCTTACTTGGACTTCAACTAAAAGGCATGAAGTTGAGATGCTGTGCACCGTGTGGCAGTCGAGATAAGAACAGCGCTCTATGTATCCAGTGTGTGGATCGCGTAGTGGCGAGGTTTCCATCTGTTCAACCATTTTTATATCACCCTTATGTTTTCATCCATGTTAGCATCAGGCCACATTTCCTCCCCTCCCCACCCCTCAAAGAGCGAAGGAAGAAGGCAGTGTGTCTAAACTTGTTGTTTGTTATGCAGGTGATTTCTGAGGAAGGGGTCAGCTTTAAGGTCAGTTTCTGCCCTCCCCTCCCCACCACCCTGTTTCTCCGCTGTACTCCCGTGATGTGGTCCTGTGGTCATTCTGTCTGTGCTTTGTGCTCTCACTGTTGCTGTTGCTACTGTTGTTGTGGTTGTGTTTCTGAAATGGCCCGTGATGACTGGCTGTGATCAGACCGTTTCCTCTCCACACTGGGCTGTAGCTGTTGTTTGCTCTATCTAGCCGTGTCACAGTCTGATCAGCCTGTATGCTTTCTCACTGAAATGATAATCCTATAGCCTAGTGTTTAGGTATATGATATTTACAAAAGACACAACGAGATAGCACAGGGAATCTTTTCAAGTAATCTTTGAGACGATTGTGCCCTAATCACATGTGTCCACGTTAACCATGACTAGTGTGTTGGAGCTCCCCCTGCAGTCTTGTCTGCCAGGGTGCTGAAGTTTTGATCTATTTGTGCAGTTTGTTGTGCTAGCCTTTCGATTGCCCTCGCTTGCAGGCTCTTTTGCTTAATCACAACTAATAATAAGCTATTCTTTGATTAACTCGCCCACTGTCACTAATTCGACTAAATCAATGCATTTTTTCAAAACATAAACGCACACACCGATGCACTCAAAGAAATCGAGTACAGTCGTGGGAAACGGTGAATTATAAAAATATCTACACTCAACCAGGACATGCAGGAAGATATCCTCTGCCTCTACCTTTTATGTTCATTATTGATTGATTGCGGAGTGGCATGAGTCCATATGTCTCTTCTTATATGTGTGTGTGTGTGTGTGTGTGTGTGTGTGTGTGTGTTTGTGTGTGCCTGGCAGATCGTGGGTAACGGCAGTGAGCAGCAGCTCCAGAAGGAGCTGGAGGATGTGCTGATGGAGCCGTCGGTCGCCGGGGTCGTCGCGGCGGCGGCGGCAAAGCCCGCCACGGACCAGGCCGGAGGGCTCCGGTCCTCCGGGGACCGGGACCAGGCCGTCGGCGATCAGGCCAGCAGGGACAAGGACCAGGACCAGGCTGGCCCGGACCAGGCCAGCGTGGACCAGGCCGGCGGCGGGGAGCGAGGGCTCCCCATGGCCGTGCTGCCCGGGATGGATCCGCTCAGCGCACCCCCGTCCACGGTGGACTTGGTCTTGCCCGTGCAGGGGTCCCAGGAGAGCGAGCTCAACGAGCGGTCCTACAGGGGTGAGTTGAGGTCCTACAGGGGTGAGTTGAGGTCCTACAGGGGTGAGTTGAGGTCCTACAGGGGTGAGTTGAGGTCCTACAGTGTTAGGTTGAGGTCGCACAGGGGTGAGTTGAGTTTATGTCCTAGGGGGGTGAGGTGAGGTCCTACGGGGGGGGGGGACTTGAGGTCTTATGGGGGTGAGTTGATCTCCTAGGGGGTGAGTTGATCTCCTAGGGGGTAAGTTCAGGCCCTACAAAGGTGAGTTTAGGTCTTACAGGGGGTGTTGAGGTCCTACATAGTGGAAGGAGATCCAGTCCAGCCGTCCGCGTCCTTCCTTCCCCCTCACTGAACCCCCCCCCCCCCCCCCCCTCCGTCCCCTCCCCAGCGGACGAGTCGTCCCCCGAGTCCGGCCCGGGGACCCCCTTCCCGGACGAGGACAGCGTGGTGTTCAGCCAGCTGACCTACCTGGGCTGCGCCTCGGTCAACGCGCCCCGCAGCGAGGTGGAGGCCCTGCGCATGATGAGCATCCTGCGGGGGCAGTGCACCCTGCCCCTGGACGTGGTGCTGTCCGTGCCGGGGGTCTCCGAGGGCACCGTCAGGTGAGTGGACCCCCCCCCCCCCCCACCACCCCGGGGGTCCAAGAAGCAGAGCACACCGGAAACCTGTTGCGGCCGCCTGTAAATCGAGTGCGGTGTGGATGATGCGCTTCCTTTTTGAAGCTGAGATAAAAAAGCCTGTTGCAAAGCAACCTTAGCATTTCTATAGACCTGTTATGACATAGGGCGCTGTTTTGGGGTAGAGTCGGTGCACGCATGCCGTCGGACGCATGGAAAGCTGTGAGCATGATCGGTTACAATCGAGGACGATTACTAAATAGCCATCCCGAAGCTGTTAAAGAGTGTCTGCCATCATGAGCTTACTGTGGCCATCTTATTGGGTAGACCAACATTTCCAGGGTGGACTGCCCATATATATATATCCTCACCATGGCTACTTTATGGGAAAGATGAAGGCTGGTTTCCACTCGTCTCTGTCTCAAATTGAATGTTTCTTATTTTTGTGATACTGTGGCCGTTTTGAAGAACGCCGAAATTTGGTTTGGGGCTTGCATTGAGTCAATGCTAGCGGAAGTGATGCCATGGTTCCCCTGCCATAAGTGGGCAGGATGTCCCTAGCAGGATGTCGACCCAGTTGACAGATGATTTAAACAGAGTGTAGCATTTATGCTAGCCTCGGGAGATCGTCCAGATAATCAAGTTTTCACAATTATATTTCCTCCGAGGAGAGAAGGCTTTCTGTTCATTTCCTAATATCATTATTCTGTAAATGTGACATAAACTGTGTCAATTGATCAGTAGAATCCCAAAACTTGTGCTCCTTGTCTGTCATGAACTGAAACGCCCTCCCCCCGACCACTGATTGGTCCTCGCGTCTTTTTAGTTTCTGGGAGAGGCTTTCAATGTGCTCTAGGCCAGAGCGATCTGCAGAGGAAAACAAAATGAAGTGAACTCAGAGATCAGGGAAGTTCAGAAGGAAATTCAGGAAGTGTGGGTAAGCCAACGTGTGGTGTGTCTCCGCACAGGTTGCTGGACCCCGTCACCAGCACAGAGATCGCCAACTACCCCATCTACAAGATCCTGTTCTGCGTGCGCGGCCACGACGGCACCGCGGAGAGCGACTGCTTCGCCTTCACCGAGAGCCACTTCAACTCGGAGATCTTCAGGATCCACGTCTTCCGCTGTCAGATCCCAGAGGCGGTGAGCTCCATGTGTGGATGTCTAGGAGCGAGTGTCCGGTACTCGAGGTCCTAGACCGCACACACACCCATCCACCCATCCACACACACACACACACACACACACACACACACACACACACACACACACACACACCTCGGGAGTAACATTCTTTCCTGGAGAAATCGGCACACTGAAAGAATGCTCGGAATGAATGACAACATGACGACATCCCTGCTGTTCAGACGATGGACAACAGGGGGAGAAAGAGCTGCATTCACAGGACTTTATATACGCACACACACACACAGACACACACAGACACAGACACAGAGACACAGACACAGAGACACAGACACACACACGCACACATGCGCACACGCACACATGCGCACACACACACACGCACACACACACACACACACACACACATACGCACACACATATACACACGCACACACACATACGCACACACATATACACACACCCACACCCACACACACACACACGCATACGCGCACATACGCACACACACACACACACACACACACACACACACACACACACACACACACACACATATGCACACACACACATATGCACACACACATACGCACACACACGCACACACACACACGCACGCACACACATATATATACACACACACACACACACACACATGCACACGCACACGCACACACGCACGCACAGCCCCCTTGATCTGCACATTGGACCTACACTGCGCATTGGACCTACATTGGACCTTTACTGTCAACATCCCGACCGTCTCTCTGGGTGAAACGTTGTGTCCCGAATTCCTCTCTAAATCATGACAGTCACGCTCCTCACCAAAACCAAACCTAAAAAAAAAGAGCAACACAAAACCTATTCAGTGCTCAGCCTCTGAAGCCCCGCGTTCTGCGCCCGAGGGGGCATTACTTCCTTCTACTTTCTGCTTCAATTTGTCTCACACAAAAGACCACAGAACATGTCTTATCTCCCAAACACATTTTGAATCAATTTGCCTTCTCACATCGCCCTTCTTCTTAAAATACCACTTTTATTTTCATCCGGAATTCGGGGGACGGTCGTGGCGTCACGTCATGACCAGGTCCCCCGCGTGATCCGGTGGGGGGGGGGGGGGGGCAGTGGAGCCGAACCATCATAACTAAATAGGTCATTGGTCAATAAGGGATCACTCTCCCCTCGGCAGTGTTTGACTGGCTTCCTGGGAGCTGTTTACTGTAACCAGTATGATGAGGACCCCCTCCCCTCCTACATGAGTCACATGATGACCTGATCTCGCTGCAAAGTGCGTACATCTGGCATTGAATTCGCACTCTCCTTTAATCCTCCTCTTGAATTGTGCGCCGGCCAGAGCTCTCTGGAAGGCAGTGGTAACTGGACGTCGCCGGTCCAAGCCATCCAGCGATAGTTATCGTTGACACAAATCAAATAGGATGGGAACGCCGTACCTGATCCCCCTTGTAATCAGCGGTTGCCGGCCGCCTTATCCCTTTGGACTCGGTCTACCAAAGATATAACAGACCCCGAGGAACAGAACAGCAATTCTATTGTTCTCTTTGTGAAAGTGATTGTTTCTGATTCCCTTTTTAAATCCATTTTATTTTGTTTTAGTTGGATGTCTGTGCCAAACTCCCCCATCCCAGTTCCTCGCTCATCTTCCATCTCCCTCATTCACACCCCCCCCCCCACACACACACACCCACCCCCCATGTAGACCCACTTACATTTCCCGCTTGAGAATACAAAGGCATTGTGTAGGATGACTCAGAAAACGAGTCACCCCCCCCCAAAAAAAAAGCAGAAAAGGGAAGAACACTGAAAGTTATTGAAAACAGCCATTCCCCCCACCCTCTGTTCTGGGGGGTTGAAATGGCTTTGGGACCCCCTGCGATCTCATGTAGAAATCTGTTTCAGCAGGCCAGCTGTGTCTTGCTGCAGCCTGCTTTTGATTTGCTGTCTTTTGACGCATACACACACAAAGACACACCAAAGGAAAAGACAAGTAAATGACAACGCAAGTTAAAACGACAATCTGTTTTCTTGATGGGAGTTGCCTCGGAGAATCGGGCTCTCCGCACAGAACCGTTTGGTCTACAGTACACTGTGCCATGTTACAGATCCATAGAGCCCTGTTCTCTGTGTAGAACCATGCGGTCTGGGCAGAACCATATCTGGTCTGTGGTGGCGGTGAGCATTCCCACGTTTAATCCCGGTAGCAGAAGAAATCATGCCTTGTTCAACCGTTTCTGGCCCGATCTTCCAGAGCCATCCGAGTGAGAACGGATAACTTCTGGGAAATAACTTGCTGAGTTCTAGATGTTTGGTCAGGGCCACATGATCATTCACTCATATTCTATATTCCGCATTCTATCACATTCTATTGAATGTCCTGCCGTGTGTAATGTTATGTCTGTGTTTACCTCTGCAGGTGTCTTGACCAGGTGTACACAATAGAAGCATTGTTCTTCAATGTGGTTCAATGTAGCGTGTGTGTGTGTGTGTGTGTGTGTGTGTGTGTGTTTCCCTTCCCCCGCCTGCAGGTGAGCCGGATACTGTACAGCTTTGCCACCGCCTTCCGACGGTCAGCCAAGAAGGCCATGATGTCATCGCAGCAGGCCCCGCCCCTCACACCCGAAGGGGACCTGTTCACCTTCACGGTCAGCCTGGAGATCAGGGAGGACGACGGCAAGGGCACCTTCAGGTGGGACGCACGCACGCACACGCACGCACACACATATACACACACATATACACACACATATACACACACCGTATGATCTGCTGCACGTCATTCATATGTGACACTCATAACTTGTTTAGCATTGCCTACTTTTGATTTTGATTTGATTTGATTTGATTTGATTTGAAAGGGACCATGTGCAATTAAAAACATAAATGTAAACATTTGATGTATTGCACCAGAGTTAGCCTTAGGCTAATTTGCATCTGCAGTCCCCAGGCACAAATAAATACAGCACAGATAAAAACATCAAACATTATTCAAAGATATGTAACATGTCAAACATCAACCATCAAACATTAGTACTTTAAGAATAACACGGCTGTTTGTTAAACGGTATAGTAATGTATTTCAGCTCACCTCATCAGCTCATTCTACACCAACTCGAGTAAAACATTGCAGAACTTAACTTAATTATTCAATTTCTTCTGTCTGGTATTGTTAAAAAGTAATGTCTGGAATGTGTACTACATAGTATAATTCATCCCTTTCAGACACATATTGCCCTCCTGACCCACTACAAACACACGCACGCACACACGCACACACGCACGCACGCACGCACACACGCACGCACGCACACACGCACGCACGCACAGACTGTGTGTGTGATGGTGTCCTGGTGAGAAAGAACATGTGCGTCATGGGAGGGAGGGAGAGAAAGGGAGAGAGATGTATGTATATAGAGAGAGAGACAGACAGAGGGAGAGAGATGTATGTATATAGAGAGAGAGACAGACAGAGGGAGAGAGATGTATGTATATAGAGAGAGAGACAGACAGAGGGAGAGAGATGTATGTATATAGAGAGAGAGACAGACAGAGGGAGAGAGATGTATGTATATAGAGAGAGAGACAGACAGAGGGAGAGCGAGGAAGAGATTTTAAAAATAACACCAACCATTTTTTTTTTCCTTTTTCCATAGAGGCACTGACATGTACTTCCTCTCGTTTATCAACTCCTTTATGATCCCTCCTTCGCTTTCATGACTAAGACATCTTCGTCACCGCCGTCATCATCACATGCACGTGGAGCCAAACCTCCAACATTGTTCTCCCATCCTTGTTTTAGGAAGGAAGGAATGTAAAAGTATTTTTGGAAATTAAAGCAGCATTTTCTATAAGCCACAGGTGTGGTAAAATAGGGGTGTGTGTTTTCAAAATACCACAAATAAACCACTCCGATGTATAAAACGCCTCTTATTACACATCTTTAACCACAACCCAAATACTAACATGTAACGGCAAGAAAGAGTACCAAAATAGTTTGAATAGTGATGGTGACGCTCAACTGATGGTTGAGTAAGCGTCCGTGGGTAACTGGAGATAATGCAGATTAAAGCTTGAGTATAACCCTGAACCTTATGACGGATTTAGAAAACAGGGCATCTTTTCTTTTTGCAAGCTATTCCGATAGACACAGAGGCTTTCAATTTTCGTCTATGGACTGAGAGCACATTGTGGAAAACTTCCTTGTTTGTTTTTCTGCTATGAAGTGATGGCAATGTCTATTTATTTAGCTTTTCCAAAAGATAACCGTTTTATCTTTTGCTCTCAAACCTCTAATGTTAATGGGCTTATGGGCTTTTCACCGTGACGGCACCTCATGTTTTATCACTTGACTTGACTTGAAATAAGTCGCAGCGACAGTTTTGCTTCGTAAAATCGGGAGACAAATTGGATATTTGTTAGTTAAGGTAGGTATTGAAATCTCAATTCAGTATTCAGATTTTTGTTTTATTTTCATGAAAAATATTTTTTATAAAAACTGTCACGTCTTTGCATATTTGGATTGCGGGAAGAAGGCTGGGTTACATCTGCTCTGTATATCCCAGTGACAAAAACATATGCAAGGGTGCTAGACATCCGAGAATGCTTCACGTCATCCTTTCAGTTGAGGTAATGGCAGCTGTCATCAGAATGGCCAAATGTGGGATGACCGAATTATCATTCGTTAGTTATGGATATTCAAAAATGATTCACATTTTCCAGTGTCACTTTGACAGCTGCCGTCCAGTGGGATGATACGCAAGCCATCACCCCCCAGTCATCAGGGTTTTAATCGTTTTAGAAGGGTTTTAGTAATGACTCTATTTAGCAGCTATGTCAATGTTCAAAAGAGTCCAAAAGACACCAAAAAGCTCTACCTACTAATAAGAACGTACTGGTTATTTAGTAAACATGAACAGATCACGTAGCCATGTTTTTCCTTCTCATGGCGATCGGTCCCCAACAATAGTGCCTGTGTGATTCATCACCGGGTAAATAGCACTAGTCCTGCTGTGGAATTGTTGGAAAACTTTGCACATTGTTCAAACCGCCTACTTCCTTTGTGATGATTGGAAGTAGGCCTAATCTAGTACTTTGGTAACCGTGTAGTCGGAAACTTTTTGAATTGAAGCTCTGCCGTAACCAAGTCAAACTGACACTGATGAAAAGCCACTGACGGGATATTGTTGTTTTTGCTATTTGTTCGGCCACTTAAGAACATAGACTTTTTTTTCCTTCCTTTTTGTTCCACCCAATATTCGGATATTCATTTGGAAACCTAATGAATATCCATAGCTGGAAATGATGTAATCGGGCCAGCCTTAAATATATATATAAGCAGCCCCTCCTCTCTTTATACACCTGGGCTAATAGTAGTACATGCACACAAATGAGAAGATTCCGATTATTATTCGTACTTCTTTTAATTCTCTCTGAGGACTCTGGGGATGGTCGTTCTTTGAGTCATTTCCTCTCCTTCATCCTAATTTCCAACCCCCCCCCACCCCTCAGATTTGATTTCACTGATACTCACTGATGATAGAGAGCCAAGGAAAGGAAAGAACATCAAGAACAGAACGTCTGTTTTGTGTTATTATTTCAGTGACTGTGTGTTTTTTGCGTGGTGATAACCCTTTACGACCCATTCTGCTTCCCTGGATTGTCACTAGATCGTTGTTCTGTTTTGTTTTGTTCGGTCACTTCCGCGATTGTTCAGACCACTCAGCTTGTTTGTAAATATTCCATGTTCTGATATTCTTTGTGTATTTTTAGCCCGCACACATTTCCTTCCTGTTGGTTCTTGATTATTTCTGTGTGCAGGAAGGCATGTTTCACATGCAATGTCATAGATGAAAAAGAGGGAAGCGTTGTTATCTGCGTTGGCACGTTTTCTTTGGGGGGTGTTGCTCCGTCAGCCGGATTTGAAATGCATCTAGGAGCCCAGTTACATTGTTCTCCAAGTGAAGAACAAGAGAAATAAAAAAGCTATAAAAAAGTTAGCGGAAATAAATAAAAAAAAACCTTGGAGAATTACATTTGAAAAAGATTGTGTGAGTCATTTGTAGTCATCAGTCTACATCCGTGGGTACCATATATAAATATAAAACTAAGACATCATTTGAAAAGCAGGTTATTAGTTCTCTTAGAAACCGTATTATACAACACAATTTACAAAAAAAGTAAGTGATATTGCATAACAGCACATCTTCTAAATACAGACTTATCTGACGGTCAAACAAAGGAACCGGTTTACTTAACTTCTGTAAGATTTCAATCAGAAAAATGTGGTTCTTAGTGTGTAACTATTATGAACACCATATGTTCATAACTATCCGTCATTTACCCATGCTGCGTCATGAATATTCTCCCTGCGTAACGTAGATGGATAATACGTATCTTGAAGTGTCGTGTCCCATGTGTTTCTCCGCTGTCATCCAGTGCCGTTGCCAAGGACAAAGACAAACAGAGCTTCAAGCTGCGAGCCGGGATGGACAAGAAGATAGTCATCTACGTCCAGCAGACGTCCAACAAAGAGCTGGCCATAGAACGGTAGAGCACACACACACACACACACACACATGTACAGCCATGAGCAGGTATGGGAGTATAACCTGTAAAAGGATTGTTGTTGATTAGAGCGGTTCTGTTGTAATCGATCATGAGTGAGATGTGTTATCTGTAGTAAGTCATTTAATAAAAAGGTAACGATATTGCTAAATATACAAAAACATCATTGAGTAATAACTTGACAATTGCGACAAAACACGAAAGCAAACTTTTATATAAGTGGCCGTGGGCTACGCGAGTAGGTGTGTGTGTGTTCGCCATCTTACTGTAAAGCTGGCAGCTGATGTGTCCCTGGCACACAGTGCTTTGCATTGGGTCATGCTGGTCCAAACCAGTCCCCCCCCCAGACAGTGAGTGATACTGCAGAGCGATGCTGATACTGATGCTTTCACTACTGCAACTCCGTTTGGAAGCACTGTTTGGCTTGGATGGATGGATGGGTAGATCCAGCGATAGCTCATTCATAACCTAACCAGGATGGATAGATGGGTGGATCAATTGATGAATGGAAGTATGCAGGGATTGATAGATGGATAGAAAGAAGATGGATAGTTTGGATATAAATAGATTGATCGGTAGCTAAAATGATATATCAATGGGTGGCTGGATCATTTCATGCTGTGGTGCTCTATGTAGGGGAACGCGGCTCAGCTGAGTGTACCAACAATGTCTCCTCTGTAATGCTCAGCCCCGCATGCCCTGACAGCCAAGAAACAAGGGAGGTAGAGCTGCCGGTTCAACCCCTCTTAAGCAAGGCATCGAAAACCCCGCCCCTGGTTGATCCTGACGAGCTGACTGTGGTAGTTGTGTCTGTCTGTCTGTCTGTCTGTCTGTCTGTGTGTGTGCGTGTGCGTTCTTCTTGGTGCTTAACGTAGAAAAAAGTGTGACCGCAGTCCGACTTCTCCACCGGGTCTGGTTCCTTCATGGTGTCTTCGTCAGAGATGAGCGGTTCGGTGGGAAGGTTCCCAAAGTGAGCTTGACGTATAAGCGGGGCATAGAAGTGGAAGACAAAACTGTTAAGCGTCCGTATGTTTCAATCGGACGGGGACACGCGCGCACGCACACGCACACACACACACAGAGGACCGCCTCCGTCCGTCTGAGCGTCAGCATCTGGGGGTCTGCTCCTGAGCTGTCCCCGGGGGTCGAGGGCCCCGGGAGGGCGGGAGGAAGTCGCCGCTGCGGGAGACGCCTCATTTTCCACTCTGCTGTGAACGAGCGCTCTTGACGTGTGTACATTCCATCACCTCCTGCTCAGCCTCCAGGTTACGGCCCCAGCCAGGAGGATGGGGACGGGATCCTGATGGCAGGGGGGGTGTTATGGTTAATGTCCCGTCCCGGGGCTGTCCAGGAAGCTGTTGGTTTAATATATGCCTGGCTTTTTGCACAACTGGTTTTACTCTCTTTACTCTGGTTCTCGTTGCTCTCTCTCTCTCTCTCTCTCTCTCTCTCTCTCTCTCTCTCTCTCTCTCTCTCTCTCTCTCTCTCTCTCTCTCTCTCTCTCTCTCTCTCTCTCTCTCTCTCTCTCTCTCTCTCTCTCTCTCTCTCTCTCTCTCTCTCTGGTGAGGGTTAGGGAGATTTATACTTCTGTCTCTTGTTCCTGCCTCTGCTCCCCATTTAGCTTACCTTTTTTGTGTGTGTGTGTGTGTGTGTGTCAGGTGCTTTGGCCTACTGCTCAGCCCGGGGAAGAACGTGAAGAACAGCGACATGCACCTGCTGGACCTGGTGGGTGATTGTGTGTCCTTGTCTCTGTCCCTCTGTCTGTGTGTGTTTGTGTTTATTTATCTGCTTGTGTCGGCTGGCAATGTTATGTCTGTGTGTGTGTGTGTTGTGCGTGCCTTTTGTGCGTGCCTCTGTTTGTTTCTGTCCTCGCCGGCCATGTGGCGCATGCCTGTGGGTGTTTACATCTGCGGTGCCCTCTGTATAAGGTTGTGTTTGTCTGAACATCCTCTGCCTCTCGCCCACCCCCCCCCCCCCCCCCCACCCCCCCCAACCAGGAGTCCATGGGCAAGAGCTCCGACGGGAAGTCGTACATCATCACAGGAAGCTGGCACCCCAACACCCCTCATTTTCAGGCGGTGAACGAAGAAACGCCTAAAGGTACATCGGCCTCACCGTCCGGGGTGACTTAAGCAGCCTGGTTGCCTTCCACACATTTGCAACAACAAACCCGACATGATGTAGCTTGTGATCCAACACAACAAGCGCTCGTATTTTATAGGTTTGAAGGAATGCATCGTTTGGCCTGTGGAGACAATGGCGGGAGGGCCTTCTGTTACCAGGGTTACGTTGCGTTGAGGTTTGAGAGGAAGTTATGGGAAGCGCCTCTCCTTGTTTAAATACCCAAGTGGTTTGGCGGTGGGATTTTTTATATTTTTATAACCATTATACATCAATTTGAATAATTCTAAACAGAAGTGATGGCCACAGTTAAAAGATGACATTACGGAGGTTTACACCGAAAATCGTTTCTACGTTAAACACATAAATTTCAAGCAACAAAAGAAAAAATGTGGGCTGTCAGCTGGCCTCGATGTCTGCCTCAATCATTTTTTTTATATACATGATTTTCACTGCGTTGTTAAAAAAAAGTCGTGGGAAACCCCTGGACTGAGGCGGCTTGATAGGGACCAGACCAGCTACTATTGGTTCCATACAGAGCTAGCATGAGATATCTGGCTTCCAGAGGCAGGCAGCCTGCTGCGCTCAAAGTAAACAACTGCAGCGAGGCAGAAGTCCTCGGGTAGCATGAGATTGGATCTGTTGACGATTCATTTCCGTGTGATTGCAGATATTCACCGGCCTTCCATTCACTCGTAGTTTAGCTTACCTCAGTTCTGTGAAATGCGTCATCTCCGTCTTGCCTTTGAAGATCCAACAGCCACTCCATCTATGATTGCGCAGATATTTGCGTGTAATTGTTGTACTGGCCAAAAATGTGTGGCGGAATTTGCGGCGGTTTTGCAGCAAAGTTGTGGGAATGAGTTAAAATCACAGAAATGTACAGTATGTGATTTCATAATGAATATTCATTAATCACTCAAATATATGCTGACAAATATTTTGTCCATGGACGGAGTCAGCTACTTTGTCTCAAAGTTCACATGCATTTTTAAGCTTGTAGCATCAAGTCACAATATGTACAATTCAACTAGTCATGATCCTAAATGTCTCGTTGACCGATCCGGTTGCCTGGTGGGAACTGCCGGTCGCATCACACGGTCCTGTTTTAATCGGACAGATAAGTTCATGTACATGACGACGGCGGTGGACCTGGTGATCACGGAGGTGGAGGAGCCCGTCCGCTTCCTGCTGGAGAACCGGGTCCGGGTCTGCTCCCCCAACGACCGCCTCTACTGGCCCTTCAGCAAGCGCAGCTACACCGAGACCTTCTATCTCAAACTACGACAGGTACACCGAGACCTTCTATCTCAAACTACGACAGGTACACCGAGACCTTCTATCTCAAACTACGACAGGTACACCGAGACCTTCTATCTCAAACTACGACAGGTACACCGAGACCTTCTATCTCAAACTACGACAGCTACACCGAGACCTTCTATCTCAAACTACGACAGCTACTCCGAGACCTTCTATCTCAAACTACGACAGGTACACCGAGACCTTCTATCTCAAACTACGACAGGTACACCGAGACCTTCTATCTCAAACTACGACAGCTACACCGAGACCTTCTATCTCAAACTACGACAGCTACACCGAGACCTTCTATCTCAAACTACGACAGCTACACCGAGACCTTCTATCTCAAACTACGACAGGTACACAGACCTTCTATCTCAAACTACGACAGGTACACCGAGACCTTCTATCTCAAACTACGACAGGTACACCGAGACCTTCTCTCTCAAACTACGCTCAAACTACGTCACCTACACAGAGACCTTCCATCTCAAACTACGAAAGTAAACTGAGACTGTCTATCTAAAACTACGTCAGGTACACAGACCTTCTATCTCAAACTATGAAATAACAAAGAGACCTATCTCAAACTACGACAGGTACACAGAGACCTTCTAGATCTCAAACTATACATTTAAAAGTCAACTATAGGAGGAGCTATAACAACATGTGGTTCCGGCTGTTCCGGAGGGGAAATCTAAACCTTGATTGATCCCATGCCTAAAAAAAGATTGTCTGTTGTTACATTCCCGTTAACATAAGTCATACGTTATGTCAAACCGATCCAACATGCTGTAGCCTCACCCCATCTGACTCGTGTCCCGTGGTTTCAGATGGAGCGCAAGGAGCGCAAGAGCCCGGCCAGCGACACGCTGTACGAGGTGCTGAGCCTGGAGAGCGAGGCGGAGCGGGAGCGGAGGAAGACCACGGCCAGCCCCGGGGCCCTCACCACGGGGCCCGGGGGCTCGGGGGCCTCCCCGCCCGAGGACGACGAGGAGGAAGGTGAGACACTATCGTGGAAGGTGGGGGGGGGGTTTCGGAAGAGAGAGTTGGGGGGGGGGGGGGGGGGGATTGAAGGGGGAGTGGGAGGAAGGTAAGCTGAAAGGTACTGGGTTTGATCCCGAATGGGCAATCTTGCTCAGGGCTGCCTGCAGGTAAGCTGCACACAACTACAAGTCTTCAACAGCTTCAATGCTTCGTCAATTACATATATATATTTTTTTTTTTACATATTTAGTTTCTCCAGATTTTCATCGGCTGCTACCTTATTTGTATGGTAGCAGCCGATTTGTATGATGATTTGTATGATGATGTAAAGATAAATGCATCTGCTAACTGTTTACATGGTAATACATAGACGGAAAGAGAAAAATAAATGGTTATTAGTATTCAAGTGTCACTTATGTTTGTTTACAGTCTCGAAATGTGGGATGTTTATTTATTTATCTGGCTTGTAGCAGGAGTTTCTTCCAAGTATTTGACACGCCAGCCTTTAAAGGCTAGAGTAGATGATGGTAAAATAATCTGGGGAAATATGGGTTGGGTTCCCACAGGAAATGTTTTGAATGTTTTTCGGAAATGTCATTAAGTGGCACTTTAACGATCCAAAAGATCTGATCCACTCTCCGTGGGCTGGGCTGCTTGATTGTGTCGGTCTGTCTTCTGTACGTCTCCAAGTGTCTACTCATCCTCAACGTCACGTTCTCCTCTGCGTCTCCCAGATAACGATGAGCCACTGCTGAGCGGCTCGGGAGACGTTTCCAAAGAGTGCGCCGAGAAGATCCTAGAGACCTGGGGGGACTTGCTCTCCAAATGGTGAGCGTCTCTCTCTCCCTCTGCGTCTCTCTCTCTCTCTCTCTCTCTCTCTCTGTCTCTGTCTCTCTCGCGCTGTCTGTCTCTGTCTCTGTCTCTGTCTCTGAAAGTCGTTGGCTGAATGACTTCATTCTTTGTGTGTGGCAACAGGAAGGAAAGAGTTACTGATAAGTAGCTCATTAAGATGGCTTTCCTGTGTCATTGCTTCAATTGTTCTTAATCAAAAGCTTGTGAGGAACTCAATTAAAATGGCTGGGATTTAATTAGCATAAGCTTCAAGCTGCTTTGCTGTGAAGTTGGCATGAGCATATTTGGAGTCCGCCCACCGCCTAGTTAAGAGAAACACAAGTATTTAATGATATCTTGACTGTAACACTCCGATGCACACATGAATATAAAACGACAAAATTAATCTATTCACTTACATGTGCCGTCTTGACTGTGATAGAAAAACACTGTTAAATCTTCCATTTAAGGATGATAAAACTTGAAATAGATGGCCAACAAAGTTTTTTTTTTTGCAAGGGATCATTTTGATATTTTCTAAACAATCGTGTTGTGGTACAAGATTAAGAGTGTTGTGGAAGCGACAAGAAGCCATGTTTGTTGGCATGAACATGGTATAAAAAAAAACAATTGACGTGTACGTGAAGTCGTGTACCCAAAGCAAACAACAGACGCCTGACATGGGGCTAAACGTCCTTAAAGCCAGCACACACTACAGCTGTCATTGAAAGGCACCATTACAAACTGCTGATCGCCACGTCTTGGAGAATGGCGCAATATTAAGAAAATACTGTCATGCTGTTTCGTCAGGTGCTGTCGCCAACACTGCCTAGGACTCAGTTACTCAATCACATGTGGTCTTTTTTTCCACCGAAGAGAGTCACCATAGACGGCAGTCCCTCGAAGATTGACTAACACAAGTATTTCCCAAATCTTGTGTTGGACGGGAGTGGAACCTTCACAGAATACTTTGTGTTGAAGGTGTCATGTATCTAACTCAGACGAGATCACGAGTGGTCAGAACTCAAGTGAGAGCTAATGCATTGATATCAGCTGCTGAGAGAACCTATGAAAAGGACCCAAAACCAAGAGGCTTGTCAACCAGTGGGCATGGGGAGTCCTGGCTTACGCCCTACAAATAACAAGGCTTTCCAAATATCCTCTGTGTGTGAGAGGGAGGGGGAGGGAGGGAAGGAAAGAAAGAAAGAAAGAGAGAGAGAGAGAGAGAGAGGGGCAGAGAGGAAAGGGAGAGGGAAGGAGGGAGGGAAAGAAAGAGAGAGAGGGAGGGATAGAGAGAGAGGGTGAGGGAGGGAGAGAGAGCGGGAGGGAGAGATATCTTGCCCCTGGGGGCGAAGCCTGGCCTTACTTTACTTGACACGCACGCGCACATGCATGGGCGCACACACTTTTCACAGTATGCCTTGTTTCGGTGCTTAGTCTTAGCAGAAAATGCCATGGATTGCATAATCCGAGGGTTGGAACAAATAAACAGTGAGAGGGAGAATGAATTAACAGAGGGGGAAAAAGTGAGACAGTCATGGTGGATTCAGGGAACTTGTTGTCATCTCTCATCATGTGCTAGTGGGTACGTAGGTACAGCCATGCCTCCGAGCTTCCTTGTGTGTGTGTGTGTGTGTGTGTGTGTGTGTGTTCGTGTGTGTGTGCATGTGAACTTTATCTTTGTAGAGCCGTCTCTTTGGTGCCCTACCGGAGGGGAAGTACAGAGAGAGAGAGAGAGAGACAGACCACATGCACTTTATACTGTTTAAAACTTCCATTAACCTTCAGTCCCCACATTTGCTACGTTTTCAAACTAGTCCGCCAAGTAAATAGCTTATTGACCCCATGGAAGAGGGATTTCTAACCTGCGCCCACTCCACACGGTAGCTCCTCACTGGAGAGTCACTTATTTTTTTCCTCCTGAGATTGTACTGCTTCAGCACTTTCTCTTCTTCCGGGACAAATGCACCATCTGCATTTATAATATGCAAAACTTACAGAATAGATAATTGTCCTAGTCTGGTTTATCTGTCCTGTACTACTGTCACGCCTGTTGCTCACTTTTCTAAAGGACTAATGGTATTGCTCAACCCCGATCATATCACAGTTACCAGTGTGATAATACGTCAGTCTACACTTTCATTTAAATATCACAGGGGACAACATTTGATCGCTTTAGCAGACTTTGAATGATGACAATGTTTCATTCTCTCATGTTGATTTTTTTCTTGTTTCTTTCCTCCCCGTCATTGATCCAAACATCATCCCTCCAAACATCATCCCTCCAAACATCATCCCTCCAAACATCATCCCTCCAAACATCATCCCTCCAAACATCATCCCTCCAAACATCATCCCTCCATCCATCCCTCATCCATTCAATCATCGAACCATCATCCCTCCCTCCCTCCCTCCCTCCCTCCCTCCCTCCCTCCCTCCATCCTTCCATCGTCCATCATCATCTTCACCGTGGCCCCCCCCCCCCCGTCCCCCCCCCTGCGGTCCAGGCACCTCAACCTCTCGGTGCGCCCCCGACAGCTGCCCGCGCTGGTGCGCAGCGGCGTGCCCGAGGCCCTGCGAGGAGAGGTCTGGCAGCTCCTGGCGGGTTGCCATAACAACGACCACCAGGTGGAGGAGTACCGCACCCTCATCACCAAGGTAAGAGCCCACACACGTACAAAACGGGCCGTAGACGTGTGCGTATGTGCGTGTGTAAGTGTGCGTGTGTGTGTGTGTGTTTTACCCCCCAGCGCTCTGATCAGGGGGTCAGAATATCGACACGCTGTAATGACCCAAGTATTAACACGAGGGATTTGAGTCCGGTTTCAATAACGAAAGGAATATCAAAACAAGTCGAGGTTCACAAATGAGAAATGTATTTTCATGAGCCTTCAGGGGGGGCCGGGGTGTACATCCTGTGACCCTCTGCTTGGCACTTGAATCTCATGGGCAAGAAGGGGCCCAATGTGTCTTTGATGATCAATTGATTCTTTGAGAAGCCCTCGCTTTACTTGGATCACTGTGTGTGTGTGTGTGTGTGTGTGTGTGTGTGTGTGTGTGTGTGTGTGTGTGTGTGTGTGTGTGTGTGTGTGTGTGTGTGTGTGTGTGTGTGTGTGTGTGTGTGTGTGTGTGTGTGTGTGTGTGAGGCCTGCTCTCCTCTGGTTATGTAAAGTCAACGTCCCGCGGCTCACCGGGTCCCAGGTGGTGACAAGATGTCGCCCTCACGACCCCCCCCAATCACACACACACACACACACACACACACACACACACTGGCTCACACATGCACACGCGGACACACACACACACACACACACACACACACACACACACACACACACACACACACTGGCTCACACTGGCTCACACATGCACACGCGGACACACACACACACACACACACACACACACACACACACACACACACACACACACACACACACACACACACACACACACTGTCTCACACACCCACACACACACTGGCTCTCACACACACACACACACACACACACACACACACACACACACACACACACACACACACACACTGTCTCACACACACCAACACACACACACACACGTACACACTGGCTCACACACACATACACACACCCTCAAGAGTCGCACACCCCCACAGTCACACATACACACCCCCACAGTCTCTCTCACTCAAACACTCTCTCACTCACCCCCACAGTCTCTCTCTCACTCACCCCCACAGTCTCTCTCTCACTCACCCCCACAGTCTCTCTCTCACACACACACACACACACACACACACACACACACACACACACTGGGTCACACACACACACACACACACACACACACACACACATACACACACACACACACACACTGACTCACACACACCCACACACTGTCTCACACACACACACACACACACACACACTGTCTCACACACACACACACGCACACACTGGCTCTCACACACACTATCTTGCACACACACACACACACACTATGACGTTTGAATATTCGCTATCTATTATTATGTCAATGACTCGCATTACGTCAATAACAGGACAAACTAATACAATGAGGCATGACTACTTGTATAGGTAGTTTATTTAAGTTTAAACATATTTGACAACATATTACCTACACAAAAATAAGTAAATTAACTAATGGCCAAGACCGCAGACCTCGCTCTCGCCCGCTCACTCGCTCTCTTTTTCTCTCTCTCTCCCTCGCTCCCCCTCACTCTCTCTGCGCATACTGGTTTAAATAAACAACAACAATAAACAAATGCTGAGTGCTGATCAAGAGTTTTGTGCAAGCAATTTAAGGTCCCGACTCTTGTTCCAAATATGGCAGGCTTCATTCAGTGATTCAGCCGTGGCGCGCTGTGTGTTTTTCCACATTCCAATATTAATTTTCACCTAAAAACTATTTGAATTCAGAATATTCGTTGACAGCCCTCACACACACACACACACACACACACACACACACACACACACACACACACACACACACACACACACACACACACACACACACACACACACACACTTATTATTATTATTATTATTAGTTGCTGTTCCTCACCTCCAGTCCACACTCCACTGCCAGGGTTTCCTACCGCTGTCCTTTGCAGGTAAATGAAATAATCATAAGCATAAGACCCCGGCTTAAAAGCATCCTCGCTGTATATCGGAGTCAATACAAAGGTATTATTGTTCTCCCACTTCCCGACAACATGATCGGTTTGTGTTGGAAAAAGCTCTGCTGCTGCTGTCCTCATTTGAGGACAATTACCCAGGAAGTTGCCTATGGGAACGCAGCACTAGCAGCAGAAGTTGGCCATGGGAGAGCAGAGCGAGTAAAGCAGTACTGGCTGGCAGAGGCCGGCGAGGGGATATCAGAATAGTGTTGCACTATAACTACATCTGGCTCTGAGAGGGGGAGACAGGCAGAGGCAGGGGTTTCTACGGTCTGTTCTCGAGGCCGACTGGGGCCTTGTGACACACCAGAGACACCAGATAAAGGGATCCGCAAGATGGTTACCGGCGATGTGCTGGGAAATGAAAGCGTGCATGTGTGTGTGTGCGCGCCATGTGTGTGTGTGTCATATGTAAACAAAGGAACAGAATAAAGTGTGTTACCCCCCTTGGAGAAGTGGATGAATGTATCTTTGTGACGTGTCGTTGAGTGATTTGGAACGGGCTTTTGTGTGTTTGGAAGCAACCGCGATCAGACATTACAGAGACGATCGCTGAGGAAAAAAAACAACCTGTAATGATCATTAAAATATAAACAGTCAAACAAAGACTTTATTTGTCTGGTGTGAAAATGCACTTGACAGGTAAGGGCGTTTCCTGCTGTGTTAATTCCACGTACGCCTGGGATTAAAACATGGCATAGGAGCGCATTCAAAGTGAACCGCAATTCAACAAAACTTTGCAAGGTTTGTTGCTCCTTCCTTGTTTATAGCGGTTTTCTTTTTTCTAATCTAATATCCCCCTACTCTTCTACACACACTGGCACACACTTACACTGGCACACACACACACACACACACACACACACACACACACACACACACAAAGAAATACTAATAGCTTTGTGTGCTCTGTATGTTCAGTGCCTGTTTGTGTTTGCTCAAGCACGTTCTGTCCTAGCCTATGAGCACTGTCCCTCCCACCAACATCCACCACGGCCCTGTCTGTTCTCAGCAGGGCATCAGTATATGGATGGATGGGTGGGTTTGTGGTGTGTGTGTGCGTGCGTGCGCGTGTGCGTGCGCGTGTGCGGGCGGGCGGGTAGATGAATGGGTGGGCGGGTGGACGGTCACGGATGACCTTGTTAATTGAGGTTGCGGGGGCCCACAGGACGGGAAGTCCTAGTCTGGACACGATTGTTATCAGTCCAGTGGTAACACATTGAGTCATTAGGGGCCCGGGCTGGCCGCGGCCCACATCGTGATACTAGTACCGCCGGGGTTGGAACGAGGCCCAAGCCGCGGCTAATTGCTTTATTGGCGGTGGGGCGCTACAGCGCCGAGCAGAGGAGCCGTCTGCGGCGGCGGCGGGGGCCGTTGGACGCGGTGGCTTTGTCGTAATTCGTGGCACCTCGTCATACGAGGGCGGTCGTTGGGACGTTGAAGAGCCGCTGCGTAGGGGCCTCGCTGGTGTGGCGTCGCCCCGGGGCGGGGCTCTGGGTCGGACGTGGACGAGGCTGTCACATGCAGCGTGTTTGAGTTAGCGATGTAATGAAAGGCTGGATATGTGTTTGTACTTGTTATTGAAGCCGTGATCTTGATCCGATTTGCCCGGCAGTTATCCCCCCCCACGACAATCCCCCCGTCCCTAAGGGATCAGGAAATATGATAATCTTATCTCATGCTTAACTAATGACCTGTTTACGTTCTTTGCATTATGGGGAGGTCGAAGACATGAACCCAAATCTTTCTTTCCTTCAGTGGCATATCTAAACAGCTTCAGACATAGTTTTGCTTATTGTATTATTGTGTGTGTGTGTGTGCGTGTGCCTGCGTGTGTGTGTGTGTGTTGTGGCTGACTGCGTTGCGGATCTCATTTTCCAAACCATTGACTCCATGCTGACGTCAGCAGGCCTGACTCGGGCGCATATGTTGAGCGAACCCAGAATGTGTTGAGCGATCCCATGCTGATAGGGTGATGACCAACTGGTCGTAGCCCTGGTGGTGGTGGGATCTGATAAGGCGTGGTCTCATATCTACAGACCCTTTTTCAAGGACATTTAGGGTAGCCTGAGGGTTTGGTGATTCGGCTTGGCACTGGAATGGTAGGGAACAATACAAATAGTGTACTGGTGTAATTAAAGGCTCTGGATTCAGTGATGTCAATCTGTAATTAAAATAAAGTCATTATTGTTGCATGTTCGCCGTCAGTAAGGCGTGTGAACAAAACACAAAAAGGGGATTATTTGGGGTATTTCTTGTACAAGCGTACCGAGTAACATGGTACCATGGGAAGCAATCGTATTTGCTTTTTCTAGCCCAATACCGTCTGAACACTAGGTGCCAACGTTCCAGTCGGCGCATTGACACACGGGCGCGCACACCGTCTTTCACCGGAGCCTTCGACACCTGTACTATTCAGACAGGCCGCGCACACGCAGGATGTCAACGTGCTCAGATGGGGCCTACGTGCACATCCATCCACACTGTGTATATAAACACCATCACACACACAAAGGCCTGCCCCCCCCCCCCCCAGACACGGCTTCACGCAGGCTCCCCCACGCAGAGACGGTGGGGAAAACAACCCCTTCTGTCAAATAAACTTGTCCGGGTCCCCAGTGTCACCCACATGGCTTCCGACCGTGTGTGTGTGTGTGTGTATCGTTCTCTCGTCCCAAGCTGCAAAGTCTTCCCGCTTGTTAAAGGAATAGTATGCGATGAAACGCCGCTTTCCCCCCCCCCACCCGGGGCTGTTTGTCGACATGGTGCAGAGTGCCGTTCTGCTCCACCGCTGCCCGAGTCCATTTCTACAGAGGACGGGAGGTCCCGCAGTGACAGCGCCACAGCAGATGCACTAGGTCTTAATATGACTGCGTTTGTGAGCCGCCGATGTGAGTTTCACCGCCATAGAAACAACCGCTCCTGGGTTCTGCCTTTGGAATGGCGCTTTCTTTTGTATTCCTGCTAAGGGGAATCGGAGCGGTTTAGGGGGTGAGCGGTTCTTTGAGGTTTTGCAGGTGCACGCGTCTCAAAATGGAGGTTGGAGCTTTAAGAGTGGGTTGCGTTCTCCAGGTGTCTGTCGTATAGGGTAATGCGTGTCATGGGTCGCTTTGTCATGCGTACTGCCGAACCGGCGCGGACTGCAGAGCGAAGGTAAAGGGGTAATGTAAAGTGTTCTGGTGTTGTGGACCGCGAATAGGCTCTATTAAATCGAATTATGGCAGAGTGTAACTTGACCTTTGATAGTCATAAGGTCTGGTATTTTGCGCTTGCATAAACCCTGCGGATCACGTGCAAAGAATGGGTAGCAATGGCCTAAATGGGGCACATGTTTCGCTGCCATAACACTATCATTCACACGAAAGCCTTTTTGATTTATTTATAGTATATATATTATGGTATATAATACTATGCTCTAGCCCTGGTCTGGCTCACAATCTTCCTCACCCGCTCTCTCCTTCCACTCCCCCTTTCTATCTCTTTTCTCACCCTTTTGCTCTCACTCTCCTAATCCGTTCTCCTCACCCTCTCTCTTGTTCTCTCTCCCAGTCTCTTTCTGTCGCTCTCTCTCTCTCCCTCCCATCCTTCTCTCTCTATTTCTGTCTCTCTCTCTCTTTCTGTCTCTCTGTCCTCACCCTCTATCTCTCCCTTCATCCTTTCTCTCTGGCTCACCCACTTCTTTCCTCCTATTGCCCCTCAGAGCCAAGAACCTGCAGATTATCCTCCTTCCTCTTCTCTCTCCCCCCCCCCCCCCCCCCTACTCTCTCATCCAGTGTTGTGTCTATATTAAGCTTCTCGTGTGTGAGTCTAGATTGTGGGGCAGAAAGGTGTAGCCCAGCGTGTGTTTTTGTGTGTGTGTGTAACTTTTGTCTTCCATCACGCTATACAAACACAACCAAACAAAAAGACATTGGATTAGTTAAACTAATCCAATGTATTTTTTTTAAATCATTAGCCTGTATTCTTAATGATCAAATAAATATATAGTACATGCATGTTATTATAAAAACACATACTAGAAAGGGCAGGATAGTAACAGGAATTCAAACGTGACGCAAACATCTGAATGTTCCTTCATATTTTATTGAAGAGTTGTCAAGCAGTCTTGGGCTCCTTTGGTCACATGATTTCCAAGAGTTTAATTAAGACGGATTAATTAAGAGACAAGTCGATTCCTATATAAATATGCATAAACCTGTATAATTAGTGAATGTGTGCCATGATGCGTCTTGTTGACTCTGAGAGCAGATGTTTACGTGGCAGATAGCGGGGTGGGGGGGGGGGGGGGGGTCTCCTGGTATACCATGTGACCATCACATCACACACATAGAAGCATCTGGAATCTGGATGCCTCTTGACATGTGTAGACACATGTGTGGACGCTTAAGCTACCGTGAAGTCACGCGGATGAGGGCATGTCCGTGTTCAACACAACTTGTTTTAGGGTTTAGATGAAGTGCTTTATATATCCCAAAATAACATTGGGTCACGCTAAATGTTTTAGTGTTTCGGAGTTCACGTGATGATTGCAGTGATGATCACGTGATGATTGCAGTTGCAGCATTCGCACACGCACAGACTGACTGACTGACTGACTGACTGACTGACTGACACATGCACACACGCTGACACACACAGACAGACAGACAGACGCATGCACACACGCTGACACAGACACACAGACAGACGCTGACACTTACACACACACACGCTGACACTTACACACACACACACACACGCTGACACTTACACACACACACTGACACTTACACACACACACAAACGGACCATGTGCACGTATAATCACTCACTCCGCACATGCATTCATACCCTGGCACACTTGCACGGGGATTAGCAAGGTTAAACACACAGTACTGTTTTAAAATCTAAAAAGTCCCTGGAGGAAAGTGGAACTGTTTGTATAGAACTACCGATTACGTAAGGGCCATTGTTAGACATGGGTTATGTTGTTTACAGCGGGCAGGGGGGGGGGGGTTTAGCACACGCTTACACAATTTTGAGCACGCCACTGTTTAACAAACATATTCTCTCTGTATGAATAGTATTGTTATTATTATGGTAAAGTTGCCATGGGGACCTCCCTGCACTGGCTGGAAGCTACAGGGAAATGTTTTGTATGAGGTCCCTTCTTATCGCTCGGAGCGGAGCCTTGTGTAATCCACTGTGGACAATTTCTGTTTGGAAGTCCACTCGCATCTCCTGTAACAAGCCCCACCATATCAACACATTGGGCAAGTCCGGTAACATGTTGTCTTTGTTGGGATCCAAACTCATAACCAATAACCAATGTCAGAACCCGGTTTTATAACCCTGGTAAACTGTAAAACATGTCCCGAACAGTGGGCCCTGTGTGCGCTCCGGGAACGCCTAATCTAATATTCTCTACATGTATGTCTGGTCCTTTCTCAGAAGGAGTGCGACCAGTACGGTGGGTCATGTGGTGCGTTTGGATACGGTCGATGGGCTGTCCAGGTCGTTGTGACTGAGCGTTGTGGACCCAAAACAAACAAATGGAGGAGTTAGAGTTGTTTGGTAAAACAGAGACACCAGCCTTTTAATCACACAGTGCTACAGAATAGATGTAAATATTATAGATCTAATATATATATCTATGTATATATCAGAAATATGCACCTTTTGTTCCACACTCAGAAGTCACCAGGTTCTCAAGCATTATATCTGTTGAAATGCCATCGACACTGTGTTGACATTCCTGAGGAAATAAAGGGCAATCTTTTATTTATAATCAAATGGTTGTTGTGAAAAAGTAATCTCTGGTCTTCATTGCAGAAGAGAAAGTACCATATTTGTGTATTGACTGTAGGGGTGATTTTTCTCTCCAGTCCATGCTTATCTGTTTTGAGTCAGTGTTGACTTTGGACAGAATGTTTAGAGAGCTGATACAGTACGCTATCCTGGCTTTGATTAAAGACCTCAAACAAAATATTATTTAGATTAATGGCTCAAATATTTTAAATGTTTGATGGCAGACATCACTGTCTGTCTGTGTGTGTGTGTGTGTGTGTGTGTGTGTGTGTGAGAGAGAGACTGTGGGGGTGAGTGAGAGAGTCTGTGAGTGAGAGAGACTGTGGGGGTGAGTGAGGGAGAGAGAGAATGTGGGGGTGAGTGAGAGAGTCTGTGAGTGAGAAAGACTGTGGGGGAGTGTATGTGGGGGTGTGCGACTCTTGAGGGTGTGTGTGGGAGTGTGTGACTGTAAGGCTGTGTTTGACTGTGGCGGTCAAACACAGACACACACACACCCACCGAGTGTGTGTGTGTCTGTGTGCTTGTCCTGTTTGAGTAATGTGCTGTTTACGTGCGCCTAGCATTGTAGATGGACACAGTTCAGCAACCTTTTAAAACAACCAATACGTAACTGCCAGCAATTTTCAAGTGTATTATGTATGAGGACAGAGGGTGTGGGCGTGGCCTGTGTGCGACAGAGGGGAGGAGAAAAGTGGAGGGGGAGGGAAAGGGGCGGTCTTACACCCTCAGAGCTTGCCATTGGTTACAGCTACAGAGGAGAGGGAAGGACCCTCTATGCCATCGCTTCTGGAGAGCGAGCGAGAGAGAGAGGGAGAGAGAGCGAGGATAAATGAACACAGGGGGGTGTTCTCCCAGCATTAGTCTGCCTGGCTCCCTCACGTTCCCTGCCCACATTGTGAACTGCTTCTCTGGTAAGATCCAAGGAGAAGTGTGTGTGGTTGCTTCTCTGTCTGTGTGTGTGTGGGTGTGCGTGTGTGCGGGGGTGTGTGTGTGTGTGCGTGTCTGTGGGAGAGCGCATGTTTGTCTGCGCACGGGTCTTCCAACAACATCGGTCACCCTCTCTGCGCTGCCTTCATCCTCTCCTCCTCCTCCTCCTCCTCCTCCTCCTCCTCCTCATCGTCTCGTCTGCGCTCCCTCGTGATGAGAGAAGCCCGAGCAGACTCAGAGAGGCAGGGACGGCACAGCGCACCAGAGACTAGGGGAGTAACGAGGACGCGGAGACGGACCCCCGCGAGAGAGGGACCCGGGAAGCCATTGATGCGCGGCTGATAGCCTTATTGACCGCTTCACATAATAGCCGGTGCCAATGGATTACGCAATAACGTACGTTCATCAGGAGCTATTGTTGGGACTGTGCAGACTGTAGTCTCAGCGAGCAGCCCTCGCTCTCCTTGTCCACCCCCCCCCCCCCCCCCCCCCCCCCCCACTCGCCCCCCCCCCCCCCCCCCGCAGCAGATGTGGAAGCCTTTTCTCACAGACTTTTATAAGGAACCGCGGACGGAACGTTTCTGTGTGCCCACCGGACCGAACTCTGGCCCACGTCTTTGGTTTTGTCCCTTTTTTCACGTGACTTTGGACTTTTGCGAGCCGATGGACATTTAACCTTGCGGCGAAGGGAAGGTTGTGATCAGAATGCGTGTTTTTTACGTGGAAAGACTGTTGCGTACATGCGTGATCACCTGTCCCGTTTCGACCACCTTTGTCGGCTGAGGAGGAGATTCTAAGAGGCTTCCAAGGATTCCACCTCTCACCATGGAGTCTCAGCAGGAGTCTTTATGCTGTAAATGAAGCCACGTAGCAAGTCGGCATAAGCTCCAACCCACCGGCGTGACAACAGGGAGCGGGTCCCCCTTCGACACCCTTCAGGGGGGGTCCTCCCTTCGACGAGTGCCCCCGACCCAAGATGATGAACTCCACCCTGGATCCATCGAACCTAAGCTCCGCCATTTCCGACCTGTTCAACTCCTCGGCCCCGTTCTGCCTGCTGGAGGTAGGCTACCCCCACATCTTCAACACCTGCATCCTGGAAGTGTCCATCATCCTGCTCCTCGCCGTGCTGATCATCTGCGGCAACCTGGTGGTGATCTTCGTCTTTCACTGCGCCCCGCTGCTCAGCCAGCACACCACCAGCGCCTTCATCCAGACCATGGCCTACGCTGACCTGCTGGTGGGCGTGAGCTGCCTCATCCCCTCCCTGTCCCTGCTGCACCGGCTCCAGGGCTTCGACGCCAAGCTCACCTGCCAGGTGTTCGGCTACATCGTGTCGGTGCTGAAGTCGGTCTCCATGGCGTCGCTGGCGTGCGTGAGCGTGGACCGCTACATCGCCATCACGCAGCCGCTCACCTACGCCTCGCTGGTCACGCCGTGCCGCGTGCGCTGCTGCATCGGCGTCATCTGGCTGTACTCTGCGCTGATCTTCCTGCCGTCCTTCCTGGGCTGGGGCAAGCCGTGCTACCACGGCGACGTGGTCCGCTGGTGCGCGGTGGAGTGGCGCACGCAGCCGGCGTTCACCACCTTCATCGTGGCGTTCCTCTACGCGCCGGCCGCGCTCACCGTCTGCTTCACCTACGCCAACATCTTCAAGATCTGCCGGCAGCACACGCGGGAGATCAGCGAGCGCCACGCGCGCTACCGGCCGCAGCAGCTGCAGGGGCTGGCCGTGGGGTCGGTGGGGTCCTCGGGGTCCGTGGCCGTGTTCAAGGACTGCAGCGTGGTGGAGCAGGGCCAGCTAGCCCACTTGCCACAGCATCAGAGACTGCAGCAGCAGCAGCAGCCGCCGCCGCCGCCACCACCGCCGCCGCCACAGCCCTCAGCGGCCCCCTACCCGGACAAGCGTTACGCGGTGGTGCTGTTCCGCATCACCAGCGTCTTCTACATCCTGTGGTTGCCTTACATCCTGTACTTCCTCCTGGAGAGCGGGGGGATCTATCAGCACGCCGTCGCCTCCTTCCTCACCACCTGGCTGGCCATCAGCAACAGCTTCTGCAACTGTCTCATCTACAGCCTGTCGAACTCTGCCTTCCGCAAGGGCCTCAAGCGCCTGTGCTCCTTCTGCGTGCAGCGCAGCGTGGCGGGCAGCAGGCTGAGCAGCAGGAACGCCAAAAAGGCCTGCTTCGGGCCCTCCGAGCAAGGCAGCAGAGGACCCGGGTACGGCTACGGTCACGGGGAGATAAAAATGGGAACGACATGTCACGTCTAAGGACCGCGTCCCAGAATGAGCTTGGGGAATTAAAAAGGCATTTGAAATAGTTTTGAGGTTGCTTGAAGCATTTTCTCGTGTGTGTCTCCCTCTTGGCGGGGGCTAGACCGTGCCGGTAGACAGATGAGCACAGGGGTTAGATGATGTTGCAGTCGTTTCTAGCCGGCCTTTACGTTTTTTCGTGGCACCGTGCTCGGTCGGAAGGGAACAGTGAGAGACGGACAGAGGTAGGAGAGAGCGCAGGACTAGGGAGGCGATCCGATCACGGAGGTTGACCAGGGCTCGATGCAGGAGACTCTCGTGCGTTTGAGAGAAGACGGGGGTTCACAGAGCGAGGGATCACTTGTTTTATGAAGGTGGATGAGACTTTTGAAGTATCCTGCAGGAATGGTTTGAGAAATGTCCGGGACGTCTTTATTGTTTTTGCTGTAATGAAAGGCAAAACCTTATCTAGCCAAAAGTACACATAGACAGGAAGAGCAGAATGTGAAGTTTGTGGAACCGTGCACCAGATTGGTGTAATGTGTACTGAACATTCAAAACAGGAATGTTAAGAATGGATGGAAAATATGTGTTATTTAAACTAGACGGCTGGTTTTAAGGAAGATTTAATGGATGTTAGAGTTGAACTTTAGGAAAAACAAACTCTTTAATTAAATGTTGTTCTTAGCCGCAGGGTGTTTAAAATACTCAAGTAATTTATGAGACATGAAATTCATGTTTGTGTTTGAGTATGCGTATGGGTATGTACCCATATTTGACCTGGTGAATTGAGACATTCATTGTTTGCTATAGCATTAGCTTAACGGAACATGTGTCCAGACCAAGATGTTTTCACGTCCCTTGTTTCCTAACCTGTTTGTACGATGGAGATTTTTCTTTTGGAAACATTCTGCGCTTATAAAATATGAAGTGGAATATTATCAGATGAAAGACTGTTAAACGGAGCGTGAACCACAACACTAGTTTACATGCATCTCCTCATTTTAATATTTACAGTGGGGTTTGGTCTAATTAGGTATATTTATTTCCTGAATCGTGCATTGTCGGTCAAATGTTTAATTATTTTGGGTCCACCTTAACCACACATGATCAGCCAAATAGGTTCAGAACCCTCAGACTGGAACCCTTGCCGTCTCAGTTTGTGATTTGCTAGGAGAGAAAATCTTACCATTTCCCAGCGACTAGTATTGAATTCTATAATGTCTCAGTTGCGCACCCTTGCACTCTCGCATCGCGTCTGTAGCCTGATGTTTTGTGATTGCATAACTGTGCCAGCAGTGAAGGCCACGCACATAATTACAAACGCATACACAGGAGAAACAGGCGACCGGGCAAGCAAACGTAACCAAGCACACAACAACAGTTTTCACTGTGTCTGTGTGTCTTTTGTGATCTAACAAAAAATATGCATTTGGGAATATACATTTTGGAAAATAATTGCATTTATTTGGCACTTTTGGAAATATTTTTCTTCTCATAAGCTATTACCATTCTTATTATTGATACTGGTACTCACTTTATTTGTGCATAGATTCCTAATTTCGTTTTTTTTTTCTACCAAAGAGAGTGTGATAGGTGTTATTGGGATATGGTAATATATTCTGATAATTAAGTTATATTTATGAAATGAATGATGACAATTCTGAAGAGCATTGAGATGAGATTGTAACTGACTTTATACCAGTCCAATGCACTGTCCCGGTCCCTTGTCTTTGTTATTGCGGTAACGTTGAAATAAAATGTGCTACATGAATACCTTTTTTCTTTGACTTTAGAGATGCCCCATTACTGCCTTTTGTAGAATTCCCATGATGAGCCAATACAGTTGCCATGGCAGCATGGAGATCAATTATTTGAATTAGGTGGAGATTAGTTTGATTAATGCTTCAGTGAAGGCTGTATATAAATCGCTGAATAAATTTTGTTCTGCATTCGGTTTACAATTATCCAAGTGCATGTAAATAAACTATTGTATATTTAAGAGTTGGCAAATGTATTTATTTGAATAATTTAACATCGGGACCCCGTTTGGCTCATCGCAAATTAGGCCCAACGATACACAGAAAGATACTTGGTTTCCCTGTTGTCCCACACAGATAGAAACCTGTATGTTTGTGCGTCCGAGTACAAAGTGAACGGGGCCTGTCCTTCCACATGCGTGTGGAAGTGCGAGCTTGCACTGAACAGTGTGTTCTGGATGGTGTCCACCGTCATCCCCCCCTAGACATCATTATCACCTTACCCGCGGTTTGCACCGACCGTTGCATCGTCAGGGGTGTGTGTGTGTGAGAGCCTCGGTTCCTGTGATGTGCACAAAGGCTCGCAGTGAGGTGTAGGTACCATGTGTCCGGTGTTCCTACCTTATTTTGTACGACAAACGTAACCCTTGCTGTCGACTTGAACTGTTAAGGATTTTTTTTTTCTGAGGAGCACTGCCAAATATTAAGCCTCTTAGCCTATTACCTGTCCTACGTGGTCCTAGCCTTTGCTATATTTTCTTGTACGAAAAATTAGTATTTTTGTTCAATTCAACCAGGTGATAAAAAAAGCTTTTAGTAACCGGGGAGGTGACTGTGATGGTTACTCTGAGCATGTTTGTCCTTTCCCGTTTATACAGTGGAATACGGCATCGCAGCTGGTGAACTTGATGTGTGTATGATAATTGCTATTTCAACATGTGTTCTTTTGTTGTGATGAGGTGCCCTCCCACCACTTGATCAAGTCTGTTCAATAAAACATTCCCTTTCCAAGGGTGGTTAATGGTCCAATTCTTCGCTGACGAGCAACTGGGGCAATGCTGAATCGATGAACGGTTTGGCTGCTGCACAACTGCACGCACACACACACACATACACATTCGCACGCACGTGCTTCTCGAGCACGGGACAATTATTTGATCTGTGTAATTGACTCCATGGGTCTTCAGAGGCACTGGTCTTGAGACCATGAGACACAGCACCGCTGGGCTGCTGGGTTTTGCCGAGGGGAGATGAACTGGGGCAATGGGTTCTGAAAAATGCAACGCTTTTATATGCTTCGTTAAACAGACTACCTGGTAAAGTCCTAATCATTTATTCATTCTAATGTGCAAAAGTTGACACCAAACATTTCCCCGTATCATCGTGTTTACACACTCTCTCCACTACCCACACTGCAATTGGTCGGCTGTGCAATGTACAGCACAATCAGTGCCGTGAGACACACAGACTGTGCAGAGATAGAAAACACACACAGGCAGGAACAAATACCACCCACATAACCTCAAGCACCACAGAGCAGAGGGGGGGGGGGGGGGGGAGAAAACAGCCCGAGCGTTCTGTTATCAGACATGCAATCTGTATTGGATTTTCTGCTGTGTGTTTTCTAAAGGCTGTAAATAGACCCAGCCTGTCTACGCTAATGACAGGCCCATGACCCAGCAGTACTAAGAAACACGCATTACTGTGACTTAAGGAGGTCATCCACTCTAAACATTTGGCTTGTATATGACCCCCGGTGAAGGGTGTGGTTCCTGGATCGTCTCAATGTTGAACATGATTAACACTAGAGCCACATTAGTGAGGTTCCAGACCACCATGGTGAGGGTAGTTAAGCCGTCGTCTCATGTGTCTGACTCCTTCTGTGTCCTATTGCCTTTGAGCCAGACACTTCACCAATGATTAGATGTGTTCGAGTTTGCTAGGTCTGCATCCCCGACCACCCACAACCTGTGTGTGTGAGTGTGTGTGTGTGTGAGTGTGTGTGTGTGTGTGTGTGTGTGTGTGTGAGTGTGAGAGAAAGTGCCCTACAATACAATTCCATAAACTTTTATCGTTTCTGCTGGTGAGATTACAAGCAATTATGTGGTCAATATTAGATTGGGAAGTCTGTGGTTGCATAGTGTCTTTTAAATATTGGCCGTTACTTTTCATAGTTCATAGACAAAGTTCAAGCTAATCCCTAATGCTACTGTGAAGCAGCTTGTTTCCCTATCAACCATATCTGTAACCCAGGTCCAATGATTTACCCGCCGCTTAGATGGAAAGGTAATATATGGAGAATATGAGGGACATAAAGAGCATGCATATCCTCAGAGTGGGATGGTCCTGGCGGGGCGTCTGTCTCCCCCAGTGACTCTGTCTCCCCCAGTGACTCTGTCTCCCCAGTGACTCTGTCTCCCCCAGTGACTCTGTCTCCCCAGTGACTCTGTCTCCCCAGTGGCTCCGTCTCCCCCAGTGACTCTGTCTCCCCAGTGACTCTGTCTCCCCAGTGGCTCTGTCTCTCCAGTGACTCTGTCTCCCCAGTGACTCTGTCTCCCCAGTGACTCTGTCTCCCCAGTGACTCTGTCTCCCCAGTGGCTCTGTCTCTCCAGTGACTCTGTCTCCCCAGTGACTCTGTCTCCCCAGTGACTCTGTCTCTCCAGTGACTCTGTCTCCCCAGTGACTCTGTCTCCCCCAGTGACTCTGTCTCCCCCAGTGACTCTGTCTCTCCAGTGACTCTGTCTCCCCCAGTGACTCTGTCTCCCCAGTGACTCTGTCTCTTCAGTGACTCTGTCTCTCCAGTGACTCTGTCTCCCCAGTGGCTCCGTCTTTCCCGGGCACCAAAGGTTTTGAGGCAGCATTGACGTCAGGGTGATGTCAGGAAGGGCAATATGTTTTTGTCCTTATTTGTCCTCCTTTTTCTTTTTTAAGCCCATTATCAGTATTATACTCTTTATTATACTCAAATCTAATCAGCAGTAAGAATTAAATCAGCCATTTTCTATGAAAAAGAAATGTAATAAAAAAAGAGGGAAAACCCAAAGTTGGGGGCACCGTGGGTTGTGGGCATTGCCGACACACAACACACACACACACACACACACACACACACACACACACACACACACACACACACTCTCCTGGTGGCTTAACTACTTTCCTAAATCTATTTTAGATTAACATTCCAGCGGACGCGCTGGACAGCTGGTATTTCTGTCCCAAGGTAAACAATTAGCAGCGAAAATTTATACCCAACCCTGGGTGCGAGTGTATTGTGAGCCCCAGAAGGAACAGGGTAAGAACAACAGAATGCCATGTCAGCCATTGTGTGGAGTCAGAGTGCAGCGTGAGGCAGAACAATGGAGGAAAAAAGAGCCGCCGGAGCTTCCCACGGAAGAGCTTCTCTCACATGCACCCTGGCTCGGCACCGCAGAGAGAGAGAGTTTACCCGACGCTCGCTCACCCACTCACTGGTTCACGCACAGGGTGTCCCTCTTTATCTCTGTATCTGGCTCTCCTGCTGTGGTCTCTCTGTCTGTGATTCTCAGTCTGTCGCCCAATCCTCAATCGATCCAAATGGGATGTGCCGATTTTCTTCCAAATTGAGGTTTCATGTTCAAAGACGGTTCTACAGTTGTGCTGTATTAATCTGTCTCTGTCTGTCTACATCTCTCTCTCTCTCTCTCTCTCTCTCTCTCTCTCTCTCTCTCTCTCTCTCTCTCTCTCTCTCTCTCTCTCTCTCTCTCTCTCTCTCTCTCTACATCTCTCTCTCGCTACATCTCTCTCTCTCTCTCCATCTCTCTCGCTCTACATCTCTCTCTCTCTCTCCATCTCTCTCGCTCTACATCTCTCTCTCTCTCTCTCTACATCTCTACATCTCTCTCTCTCTCTCTACATCTCTACATCTCTCTCTCTCTACATCTCTCTCTCTCTCTACATCTCTCTCTCTCTCTCTCTCTCTACATCTCTCTCTCTCTCTCTACATCTCTCTCTCTCTCTACATCTCTCTCTCTCTCTCTCTCTCTACATCTCTCTCTCCCTCTCTCTCTACATCTCTCTCTCTCTCTCTCTCTCTCTCTCTCTCTCTCTACATCTCTACACCTCTCTCTACATCCCTCTCTACACACACACTTCCCTTCGCCGTTCTGAGTCCGGGTGTTTGCTCGCCCTGCTCTCACGCGACCATCTCATGACGAGCCCCTTCTTAATGGTCGGACATACGGACGGACGCACACCCACAGCGGGGTTATGTCAGTAGTCTTTGTGCTAGCACTCAGCACTCCAGATAAGTGCGCTACTAAGTGGTGCAGGGAGTGTAAACAAGGATCCTTATCAAGTCCCCTCTCTGGTCAGGAATAGCACCAGAGCTCATAGCAACATGCTACGCTGTACGCTGCGTGCATAGAGACTGTAGCATCACCGTAAACCGTTGTCACGGTAAAGGCCCTGTCGGGACCCCATGAGCAACGGATAGTTTGGATTCAGGAAATCTAAACGACAGCTTTTTGGGTCCCTCGGCCATATTGGAGCTTTTATTTGTAGAAAGAACTTCCTGTTGCTTTTATACACTTCCTGCTTCTCTTATTGTGTGGTGGTTGGGCCGTTTGGTTCAGCCTTAACCACCATCAAGAGCGCACAGCTGCTATAAAGTGTGGACTCTTGGTTGAATTGAATAGTTTCAACGCCAATAATCACAATTCTCCCTTTACTATATTGGCATCCAGCCAAATGAACTGCATGAACCAAAATCGTTAGTGTGCGTGTGTGTGTGTGTGTGTGTGTGTGCCTGCGCGCTGCATAACTTATTCAGGAGTTTTCTCTGTTCCAAAAAACCACCATTAATAATGAAGTGAAGGGTGATTAGTCTTTGAAATATCAAGGCTTGCTAAGAGTGTATTTACTGACGAGAGAGGGATTCCATGTGTGTGTTTGACAATGTGAATACATGCAAATATGCATGGCATACGCAAAGGGTATTTTATAAGCCAAGACATGTTGGTACCACTGAATAACACAATCAAGGTTTACATTTTTTCTGTAAATACTAAAATGCTGTAGTGCAAAGTGGGAATTCCCGGACTTCATCTGGCCTCCCTCTATAGTTTGCAGAACAATAGAGGCAGTATGATTTAATGACATTAGACCGGCTAAGATAAAGAAAGCATCATAAACAAGGTCAGGTTGCACACTGTATCCCTGCACACCCGAGACAGCTGGTCGCTTTGAGGAGAGATGGAGGGGCGGCACACCACCAGGATACAACATACAGCTATGAGAGCTCCACCAAGGGAGAGAGGGCGGAGGAAGAAGAGGCGGAGAGGGAGTAGAGGAAGAGTGAGTGGAGAGGGAGTGGAGAGGTAGCGGCGGTGGAGGGAGTGGAGAGAGAGAGGAGGGAGTGGAGAGAGAGGAGGGAGTGGAGGTGGAGGGAGAGGGAGTGGAGGTGGAGGGAGAGGGGGTGGAGGGAGGGAGAGGGGGTGGAGGGAGAGGGAGTGGAGATGGAGGGAGGGAGAGGGAGTGAAGGTGCAGAGGGAGTGGGAGTGGAGGGAGGGAGAGGGAGTGGAGGTAGACGGAGAGGGAGTGGAGGTAGAGAGGGAGGGAGGGAGAGGAGATGGGAGGTGGAGGGAGGGAGAGGAGATGGAGGGAGAGGAGATGGGAGGTGGAGGTGGAGGCAGGGAGAGGAGACGGAGGGAGGGAGTGGAAGGAGAGCAGGGGGAGGTAGAGGGAGAGGGAGTAGAGACAGGGTGGAGGAGGTGGAGGGAATTGAGGCTTAGGTAAAGTCGTCTGTTTAAAAAACAACCAATCGTAGGTAGGTATTGTAAGGTTGCCGTCAGTCTTCACCCTGATTCGTCTGAGGTCAGGAGCACATGAGGGGCTGACTGTCTGACACACACACACACACACACACACACACACACACACACACACACACACACAGTGATTTCTTGCTCTATTTATTCCACTTACTGTCTCGTCTTTAATGATTCATGTTGGGCTCTTTTGTTGTCTTTAAGCCACTTCCATGTGGAGCTAGGTGCAGCTAATTCAGCTGGCCCACTGGAAGAAGCACTATAAACGACGGTGCTTGAGACATGAGTTTGCCTGCATGTGGGTATAATTAACAGAGATGAATGTCAAGCAATGCTGATTTAGTCATCCGATTTATTTTCCCTCCCTGAATGTCCCTTAGGACATAATCCCTCGATTTTTGTCCCGATATTTTTCGGACACAGCTGTTTGGATGAACTCAAATGATTTCAGATTATTTCATGAATAACTCATCCTAGTCAGCTCTGTTAAATAAGAAATGTGTCATCAAATGTATTGGCTATAATAGCTACAATATAGATTCATATTCAGTTATAGGCCTGGTTATTACAGGTGAGATTAAGCATTGTGTTTTTTGCTACTTCAGTTAAATGCATTGCTGCATCTTCTGTCGATTGATCCTGCTGGTTGTTAGTAATAGTTGGTTTAATGGTTAAAGGATCCCATCGCACAACCCCTCCACTTAGCTAGTCTTCCAGTACAGCTCTTGGCAGGATACAGAACACTGACCCCTGCTGGATGTGAGTGAATGTGCTAGTTCAGTATACATGGTCATGCATTGCGTTATAATATCATTAATATGTCAGAGTGGTCAATCCTCAATCGGTCCACATGAGCTGTGCATTCTTGTTGGATTAGGTTTCATGACCTGAGGCTGTTCCAAAGTTATATTGTATCTACATCGTATTTACATGTCTTTCTGTCTGTCTCTTTCTCCCCCTCTCTCTCTCCTCCCTCTCCCTCTCTCTACCTCTCTCCCTCCCCATCTCCCTTTTTCCTCTCTCTGTGTCTCTCTCCTCTCTCTCTGCCTCTCTCTGTCTCTCCTCTCTCTCTGTCTCTCTCCTCTCTCTGCCTCTCTCTGTCTCTCCTCTCTCCTCTCTCTCTGCCTCTCTCTGTCTCTCCTCTCTCTCTGCCTCTCTGTCTCTCTCTGTCTCTCCACTCTCTCCTCTCTCTCTGTCCCTCTGTGTCTCTCTCCCAGGAGTCTCCTCAGGACAGCGCCATAACGAGGGACATCAACAGGACGTTCCCGGCCCACGACTACTTCAAGGACACTGGCGGAGACGGACAGGACTCTCTCTACAAGATCTGCAAGGTGGGGACACACACCGCTGAAACATGGGCTTCATTGAGGAGCTGGGATGAAGTAGACGTTGGAGACTGGACATTTTATTCATTGAAAACAAAATGATATCCTCCCTCGTATAGTGCAGAGACCACCGTTAAAAAAACAAGAGTTAACTGTTCATTTACTATTATAAACCAATAGTTAGCCTCTCATTTAATATTTTAAAACAACTATTACCCTCTCATTTATAACTGTAAAACAATAGTAAGCAGGTCATTAATTAGTATAAAACAATATTAAGAAGGTCATTTATTAATGTAAAACAATATTAAGCAGGTCATTTATTAATGTAAAACAATATTAAGCAGGTCATTTATTAATGTAAAACAATATTAAGCAGGTCATTTATTAGTGTAAAACAATAGTAAGCAGGTTATTAATTAGTATAAAACAATAGTTAGCACATCATTAATTAGTATAAAACAATAGTTAGCACATCATTTATTAGTGTAAAACAATAGTTAGCACATCATTTATTAGTGTAAAACAATAGTTAGCAGGTCATTTATTAGTGTGAAACAATAGTTAGCACATCATTTATTAGTGTAAAACAATAGTTAGCAGGTCATTTATTAGTGTGAAACAATAGTTAGCACATCATTTATTAGTGTAAAACAATAGTTAGCAGGTCATTTATTAGTGTAAAACAATAGTTAGCACATCATTTATTAGTGTAAAACAATAGTTAGCAGGTCATTTATTAGTGTAAAACAATAGTTAGCACATCATTTATTACCCTAAAACACTAGTCAGTGTGAAAGGTGGGATCGCATGGTAAACAACGACCAATTTGCATGTGAAATGAAGACGCGTGTTTCCCAGGCCGAGCGTATCAGCAGTGGGGAAATGGGTCACCTTGGCGACAGTCGGGCTCATGACAAAGTGTCGCAGCGAGCCGAGCGCCGCTGGCCGCTGCGTTCATCAATTAACTGAATAACTTTCCTGTTCCGAGACGCGGTTCATCGGGTTCAGTTCACACTCGCTGCCTGCTGCCATGCTAGAAAATCGCTACTACTACAACCACACGCACACGCACGCACGCACGCACGCACGCACACACAAATATGTACTGCATATACATACACACATACACATCGGTGTGTACATTGAATGTACTTACCCAAGGCCTTAATTGATTATGTTGTGTGCAGCTCTCTGTCATTAACTTTAAAATGTGTAGAATGAGGTGTAATGAGACATAACATCAGCTCATGCACATTATGCTACATGTTTTTGATACGCAACATGCTTTATTATCCACACAGACCCTTTTCAACACACACACACATGCACACACACACACACACACATGCACACACACACACACACACACACATGCACACACACACTTCAGCGCACACTTTTCAACACACACTTTCCATCACACACACACACACGCACACTCCAACACACACTTGTCAGCAGGTAATCCCTTGGGAAAGTTGGGCGACGTGGCGCTCCAAGTTGTGTTTAATTTCCACCTCATTCATAATGGAGCTCAAGTGAGCCGGGCTATTAATCTGGGGCCAGACAGCCACCTCCTCAGGTGCTTTCTGCAGCGCAGCCCGCTGCTCCCTGTTGGTGTGTGTGTGTGTGAGGATTGATCCTCCGATCGCTGCTTCACTCCCCGCTGTGACCGTCTCACACATCAAACGCTAAATGAATCCTCTGAATTATGAGGGGCAGACGAGCGCCGTGTGTGAACAGGGGCCTTTCACCCTCGTTCGCTTTTCATTGTGTGTTTCGACCAATCATGTCGCTCGAGGCAGGGTCTGTAGGCACGTAATTGGCCGACAGCGAACGCAAACATTGCACAGCAGTGGTAAACAGAAGAAACGTATGTAAAGGTGCGTGTAGACCGGCCTCTAGAGGAATAAGCTTCATTCCCTCGGGTGAATGAGTTTGTCTTCGGTAGAATCTCTCCCAAAAATAATAATACCGGAAACAATGTGTAACCACCCCCCCGATCTTTGGGTTTCTGGCCCAGTCTCTATGCCCTCTCCCTCCAGAGGTCCATGTATGACCTATGACCTATGACCTATGTTTGATCCCAGCCCTTACCCCGAGCCTCCTGGCTCACAGCCAGGTGTGTCCACGACAGTCCATTACGTCTGCTAAGCAGTTTGTCCACAGTACAGTGTGTCCACTACAGTACAGTGTGACCACTAGAGTACAGTGTGACCACTACAGTACAGTGTAACCACTACAGTACAGTGTGACCACTACAGTACAGTGTGAACACTAGGGCTGGGTATCGCCACTGATTTCCCAAAACACAGCTTTTGGCCGTGACATTATATATTATATAATATTATATAATTATATATATATTATAGTGCAAACCGCAACAATCACTTTCTCCTCAGTTTTGCGATTCAATCAGATGTTTGGGGTTTGTATTATGTGATTTGTTGTTCGGTTATGTTCTTTGTCTTTGTTTATGCACACATGCATACAGTGTGCTGCACATGTATTGTGGTAACTCATGACTGTGTAACTCACACTATGTAGTTATTTTAGAAATTATATTTGGATGATCTTTTTTAGAAAGGCCTGACCAGGGACTGGGGCTGCAAATTAGCCAACTGGCTAGAAACCTTCTATGCAGCACATCTACATCCACATTGTTATGGAATTGACTGTGATAATTGTGTATGTAATAATGTGCGCTGCATTGTCCCTGACAAATAAATTAATAATAAAAAAATAATGATAATAATCTGGACTTCAGGAAGTGAACGCAGATAGGCTGTCAAGACAAAGCATCAAGCGAAAATTCTCGGGAAAGTTCAAATATTTTAGATATTTATTTATATATATATATGTGTTTTGCTTTGATTGGTGTATGGCTTTGTCTGTAGTCAATTGTCAGTGATTTATTAGACGACAAAGCCATGTGTTAACGATGATTTAATTGTGAAATTATCGATTTTAAAACTATACTCCACATGGGTGTCCAGCAGGGGCGGCCTGGCCATCGGGAGGATCTGGAGATGTCCCCAACGGCCAGACCATTTCAGGCCGAGCCGGCGTGCGGTCATTTTTTAATTTAAGTTTAATTAAGTTTAGTAAAGTTTAATAAAGAAAAGAAAAAAAAAGTAGTGTAAAACGTGACTGCTTGATATTTGCAAACAGTGCGAAACAGAGCTCTGGCCTGCCGTTAAAATGGGGCCGATGTATTACTGTCAAAAACACAGTGAATGGGGGCAAAGTGAGCTGCCGAACGGCCCCTCCCAACTTGGACGTCAAATCTGATTGGCTCAGCCTGACACATTTGCTTCCCCTTTACCTCCCTCTGTTAGTTGGTGTTTTCGAGATGCATCGTCTGTGTGTGTGTCCTCATTTTTCTCCAAAACGGCTTGACCTATCACTCTGAAATGTCACATAGCCCCTCAGTATATACCTCGCCGGAGATTGACAGAGCCATCTTTCTCATTTGTCATTGCAAACGTTGGAAAAAAGCTTGATTTGTTATTTCTGTGGAGTAGTATTCAGCAGTGAGGGGCAAGCAATGTGCATCTTTGTTGTATGCTGTTAGATGGGACTATGTCTACCTGCCACTTTTTCCATTCCACTAAAATACCTTTTGCACTATTGGAATCTTTTCAACCTTGATTTACCATTCTATGCACATACAATTTATAATATGTTGTACATGGACAAGATTGCTTATAAAATATTTGCCTGTGATCTTCACACAATTCTAACCACACGCACTTCCCAACATTGCCATTTAGTTGCAATGCACATATCCACGGTTAAGGATTGGTTTGTGTTCTTTTACACAGTGGCACAATTCTACACGCGCTATTCTTTGGTCTCATGAAAGGCCTCTCCATCCCAAAGTCCCGGGCCAAATTTTTGTCCCAGTCCAGGGATGGACTGGGACAGTGAATGAATTCATTGTCAAAATGAGATGTTCACTGTATATGTGTATGTTTCACTCTCTACTCCAGGCCTACTCTGTCTATGACGAGGAGATCGGATACTGCCAGGGACAGTCGTTCCTGGCTGCTGTGTTGCTGCTTCATGTGAGTACACACACATACGCACACACACGCACACACAAATACATGCACACAAATACATGCACACAGATACACGTACACCGATACACACACACAAGCTCCTGCTGCCAACCACGCGCGTCTAGACTGCACAACACATTTCCTCAGGGCAAGGACAAACACCGCTGGGCCAGTGAGCATAAAAAACATATTCCACCTTATATGACTTCTACTTAGCCACATACTTAAATGCACAAGTAGTGGAAAACTCGCAGTTAGTTCACCTCAAGTTTAACTATCAACACACTCCCCGCTGCTCGTGTAGTGGGCATTGATTTATGTCGAGTGTAGACGGCAGCGACCTCGGTTGCAAACATTCACGCTCATGTGTTCCTTCAGTGTCAACACTTCAACGTTGAAGTATAGGCCATTGAAATATTGCGCTACATACGAGGTGACATTTTACTTTAAATATTAGTTCGGTATTCATCAGACTGTAAGCAGACACTAGTGAGGCGCTAACCTCGCTCCTTTCTCAATGAAAAACCCACAAGGTACGAACGCTTACCTGCAGGTCAGGAGGAAACGGAGACTATGGTTACTGCCCGACACTGCCACCTAGTGGTAGCGTCGGGCAGTGGTAGCATTTGTCCATTAATGACGGATTCTTATTTTGAGCCAGCAGGCATGACCTAAAGAATATTTATAAATGGTGTGTGTGTGTGTGTGTGTGTGTGTGTGTGTGTGTGTGTGTGTGTGTGTGTGTGTGTGTGTGTGTGTGTGTGTGTGTGTGTGTGTGTGTGTGTGTGTGTGTGTGTGTGTGTGTGCGCATGCGCATCTGCCTGTCCATGTTGTAGATGCCAGAGGAGCAGGCCTTCAGTGTTCTGGTGAAGATCATGTTTGACTACGGCCTCCGGGACCTCTTCAAACAGAACTTTGAAGATCTCCACTGCAAATTCTTCCAGCTGGAGAGACTCATGCAGGTGCGTGTGTGTCTCTGTGGGTGTGCGCGCATGTGCGCGTTTCTTTGCTACATCAGTCATGTTTTTCAAGTGAGTCCGATTTGAATGGTGTTGAGTGACCGATCCCAAATAGCTTGTGATCATCAGTCGCTCCATTTACCCCATGAACCCCTCGATGCGGTTTCTAGCAAACCCTCATTTTCTACATCCCCATCGTCTTCTCCGTTCCTCCGTCTAAATCCCATCTTATACCTCGGCTCTCGTCTCGGTCCTCCTCCTGTCTGTCTCTCTGTCCTCCTCCTGTCTGCCTCTCTGTCCTCCTCCTCTCTGTCTCTCTGTCCTCCTCCTGTCTGTCTCTCTGTCCTCCTCCTGTCTGTCTCTCTGTCCTCCTCCTGTCTGCCTCTCTGTCCATCCATCTTATCTCATCCGTATCTCCTCTCTCTCTCTCTCTCTCTCTCTCTCTCTCTCTCTCTCTCTCTCTCTCTCTCTCTCTCTCTCTCTCTCTCTCTCATCCTGTGTGTGACCTGGATGCCTCTCGCCCCTGGCAGGAGTACCTCCCGGACCTGTACAACCACTTCCTGAACGTGGGTCTGGAGGCCCACATGTACGCCTCCCAGTGGTTCCTCACCCTCTTCACGGCCAAGTTCCCGCTCTACATGGTCTTCCACATCATCGACCTGCTGCTCTGTGAGGTGGGCCCACAGCGACACACGCCTCACGCAGAGCTCCCGATTTTCTGCATGAATGTGGTTCTTGGTGTTAGTGTCAGCGCCCCTAGGAGGCATCGTTCTCCATCTGCTGGAGCAGCGATGTGTGCAATGCATTCTGGGTACAATTGTATGTTGAATTGCGCCGTCGGATTGGATGGATCTGGTTTTGGATAACTTGAAATTACATTGAGCCAACTTCACAGAGTTGCGTCAAAGACGTATTGTCTCCAGGGGCGTCTCAGTGTATCTCCATAGGGTCTGAATCCTACCCGGCCGCCGTCTCTCTGGTGAGCCCTTGTGTTGGGACTTTGTTTCCTTGATCAACTTGCAGTTGACCTGCAACACCTAAACACGGTCGTTGTACAGACTAAATATTCTAGTAACACAAACACTCTTGGCCTGTGTCCACCTGGGATGATATCAAACAGGCTGACCGGCCTCATATGGAAAGCGCTACAGATGTACAGGTGCAGTTAAAGGACTTGGTGAAAGGAGTCGACATTACCACCTTAGGGTCTGCGATCGACCTTATGAGGGACAAGTGAATCCTGAAACGCAAATCAAATGTCCCTGATGATGTGGTCAGCCATACCCCCCCCTTCCCGGTTTGTTTAACAGTCTGGTGGTCAAAGAGATGACATCGCCACGTGAAGACCCTTTTGTGTACCAGAAGTGCGTCCAACACTGTGTGCTGTATGGGACTCCGCTGGACCCACTGCTGCCTGTGCAGAAACGCAACCTCCTCATGTTTCCCCTGAGGGAGAATTGAACTTTGTTTTCCTCTCTCTGTCACCTCAGGGCATCAGTGTGATCTTCAACGTAGCCCTGGCACTGCTCAAGGTACGGCGGCTTCATGCCGTACACACACGTGCGCACGCACGCACACACACATAAACACGTGTGCGCACACACACACACACACACACACACACGTGCACACACTTGCATGAACACATCAACCCACGCACCCGCACGCGCGTGCACACATAAGCATGTGCATGCACACATAAACACACACACACACAAGCACACGCACACACACTTAAATGCACACATAAACACAAGTCACACACACATAAGTCGCGCACACAGAAACACAGCCCCTCCCCCCAAAAAGCAGAGACTGTCGTTGCCATAACTATTTATAACTATCTATATAGTAGTTGCCACTACTATATAGACCTAGAGCATCCTTTGAACACACAGTGGTGTCCCCCACACATTTGTAACCTGAAGGCACCAGGGTGGGTTTGTTTTACTGGGGATGCGCATCATTAGCATGACAAACTAATTAACAGGCAGGGGACATCACATGGGAGGGAGGAGATGGCAGTGTGGACACTAGGATTACACATGCCATCAGACTTAGTGACTCACTAACCGTTTTTTAAGTGTATGGGGTGTGTTTTAACGCCAGCTAGCTGTTACGTGCTACGTCAGGCCAACTCACATTAGATGAAGGATGTCTATGGCCTCATGTCATTACGTTGTTTTTAGTGTGTCACTCGCACGTCTCAGGAGGATTGATCTCACCGGACTTGCTTCACGTTAGATGGGGGCTGTCCATGGCCCTAATCCGATTTTATTGTGTTCAATGTGCCATTCAAGACGTCTAAGGACGACTTGATCTCCACGGACTTCGAGGGGGCCCTCAAGTTCTTCCGGGTCCCCGTGCCAAAGCGGTACCGCTCCGAGGAGAACGCCAAGAAGCTGATGGAGCTGGCCTGTGGCATGAAGGTAGGCTGCTCTCGGCTTCTTCTTCTGATACCCAACCTCTCCTGCCTAAAACGGATACGAAGCAGTGAGAGGAAAATGCGTAAAGTCTTGCTCTTTAACTTTGCCTGTAAGTAAAAGATGTGGCCAGTAGGGGGCAATGTGTAGCCATGAAGGAAGCCTTGGTAAATCAAGTAAAACGTACGACACACCTGTGTTGTAACCCGTTTTCCAAAGTGTGGCCTAGTTTATATGGGCTTACACTGAAGGTACCGCTGGGAAAGTTATCTGTTAGAACAAACTCCTGACAGGGAAGGTTGCAGGGTGACCTCCCTGTCTTAATGAAGACAACGCGCTGCGCATTCTGCAGCTCTCTCTCGCTCTCTCTCTCTCTCTCTCTCTCTCTGATGGGTGTGTGTAGGTAGAACAAGGTGAGAGAGGCCTTGGGGGCGGGGCCCTAGGGATGCAATAGGAATGGCCTTTCCAGAATACATATGTCTGAGCTTCTGAAAACTGGAAAACTCTCAAAACTTCCAGACCCCTCTACATTAAATAGAACCTTGTTCACTGTGCTTGAAGGTCGGATGGATACACATATACTTACACTTTTATGCAATTTGAGAATATTTCAGGTTTCTCAAAGTTAATCACAGTATTACACACAGTATTTCAATTGTTTTATTCTAATCAAAAAGGTTTTCCATTGTGTTCCAAGATTTACAAATAAAAAAATTGTTTGAATAAGTGACACAGATATAACAAATATTTAGCACTTCCACAAATGCAAAAACAGCAAAAGCTACCAGCATAATGCAGGTGACACAATGAGTGAGCCAGACCGTAGACAGTTGGAGGTCCCTTTGCATATCAATTACAATAATGATATATTACAGTAGCGGACATTAATGCATACACAGTCGGTCATACCCCCGATGCATTTAGCCCACAAGACGCATGGTAGATTCCTGAATACACCTCTTCTTTGCTTCTGTTGAAGCATTCGTATGCACGGTATGGACTTGAGCCGCTCCCCTCGGTGAGTGTAATCTAAGATCATCACACGGCTCCTCTCCTCTCCCAGTGAGTCTGCGGCGGGCCTCGGCCTTAATTGCTCAGCGGCTCTGCGCCCCACGCCCGGCACGAGAGGGGGAAACGCTGGTGTAAATTCAGCACTTTCCCTGGGAAGTAGCAAACGCTGTCAAACGCTACAGCCAGTTGTCTGTAGCGCTGCACTGTACAATATTATTGCTTCTTGCGTCTCTATCCATGCAAGCCCTCCTTTCTGCAGTTGGTCGACTTGATGTCTTATCGATACGCTGTAAGTAACCCGTAAGTAACCAGAGATTAGAGGAACGTGTCAGTCATCAGAGAGACGTCGTGAGCAGTTTGTACACAAATTCCAGTCTTGCTCTAGCACAGGATGCAGGGTTCTGTTTATATCTGACCCAGTGCCAGAGGAAGTGCTGCACACTGGATTCATGCGCAGTGGAGAATTCTTCAACAAAGTCAGCTGTGACTCAAGGGTGTGTAATCCCAAGGGACCCCGGGCTCTGTTCCTTCATGCCTCCTCGCTGGAAGGGCCGCAGGTAGAAGGGATGAACTCTCCTGCTCCGTAGAGTCGAACAAACAGAGGGAAAAGAACCACTTGGTGCCTCCCCGAGGCGTGGGTTTGTACCCTCGTCCCCACTGACATGGAACCCTACTGTTCCACGGTTAAGATAAATAAAACAACAGAAGCAGAAGAGGTGGCACACTGACAGGGAAGCGGCTTCGGTCTCCCTAGCGTTGCCATTCGTGTCCCAGTGTCTCTTTTAAACTTGACACTACGCGGTAGATTTGGAATCGAGGCACCTAGAAGGTACGGGATCCCAACCGCCATCCCGACGGTCCCCCCGGGTCACTCTGGTGGTCAACCTTGACGGCCCTGCTTGTCAAGGGCCCCCCCCCCCCCCCCAAAGGCTAGGACACATCATTTGTCCCCGAGCAACGATCCAGTGTCTCTGGCTCCGGCAGACCTCTCGGGGTCTCTCAGCGCTTGCTGACGCGGGCCTTCCCTCACCTGCTGAGCCTCAGGGCCGCGCTGAGCAGGCTTTCTGTCACGGCAGACACCTCGCCAAGGGGACTGATGGCGACTTCATCCCAGATGTGCTGGAGGTGATGTGCAGGCGGTGAGGCACAGCGGAGGTAGACCTTTTTAATGCGTGAGGCCCTCCACCAGCCTCCATTGGTCCTCCTTGATGGAGGGGACCGGCCCATTGGGCCCTCCCACAAGCCCCTTCTGTTTCGCTTTGCACGTCATTGTGCCTTGCGATTTGTCACCGATTGTAAACATCTTACCCACCCATCGTACCATGAATGCAAAGTTTGATTGGCCATCTCTGTATGTACGCAGGTGAACCCATTGGTTGAGTTTAATTAATAAAACACTCCTTGGACTAGTCTCTACTTAACGACATATCTCCTTAGAGGCCAATTCCACTTTAGCCTGCACTCGTAAGATGCTCTGCAGTTGTCTGTTCATTATGCTCGTACTGAGCTGGGGAAAAAAGCTTTTAGATGTGCTGCCCCCTCCGCTTGGAACATCCTCCAGAAAGACTTAAAATTGTCAGAATTTATTTCCTTTGATGCCTTTGGCTCATTACTGAAGGACCTGGAATATGGAACAATTGGAAATGGAATCCCCAAAAGGTCTTTTAATTGTGTGAAAATTGTGCAGTTTTTTATTCGTACAAAACCGTAATGCATTTGTTTGTTTTATGCTGCCCTCTTGGCCAGGTCTCTCTTGGAACAGACATTTTAAATTTCAATGAGACTTTAATAAAGGTTTAATAAAATATATATATTTAATTCCAGAGCGCCATGGACCAGGTCACTCTATTCGAGAAAAAAAGACGTCTTATGCACCATTTGCGCATCTCCTGCAGTCCCATGCCGTTGAAGTCCAGGCATTATGCTACAAATCTCATGAAACAAACTCTCATAACTTATTCAGAGGACTTCTTGGGGTCACGCTCTGAGCAACTTTTAATGTGAGTGTCTACCTGTTACATTTTCTATTCTTGTCCTCTTTTCAATGCTGTGACCTTTCGACTCGTAAAAACTTGATTTATGCAAAGCACCCTCAGCGATTTGAATAAATATCATGGGCACATCATAAGAGATGTTCACTATTAATATCCACTCCTCAGCATATGGTTGATCTCCATGACTGTGAGACGTTAATTTCTTTGTCCTTCTACCTACCCTACACTATCAGCGTTGATTAACGAATTGTCCTGTGATTACGCAACACGCTGTATTCGCCACGTTGAAACGGTAGGCTGGGCTTCAAAACGGAAAGGGGAAAGCAACAGAGATGATGCATGCACTATATGTTGAGACTCAAACCCGGCCAAAGGTGTGAGGAAAGGACTGCCTGAGGAACAAAGAGCCTTTGTTCCTCCACGTGTTTGAAACATCACTCACCCGTTTGTTTCACACAAAAGGTGGAATCCGCAGAACTAATGGTGTCACATTTGGCGCCCGTTTTTGCTAGCATTAGCTTTGCATAGATTTAATGTATTCCAGCAATGCCTGCGCCAATGAAAACCAAGATGGAGGAGCATACAGGATGGATCACTCACACACACACACACACACACACACACGGCGGTATCTATCTACAGCTGGCCATCATGTGCGGTAGCCCCAGGTGTCGCTCTGAAGCCCCCTGGGCTAATAGGAGGAGGAGGAACAGGTCAGCGAAAGCCGCCCGCTGAACCGTGGCAGGGTTGGAAGAGAAGTCAGGGAAGGTGACGACAAAGCGGAGAGTGAGACGGATCGCCCGGGCCATGACCTCTGACCTCGCGTTGCTTTTTTTGGGTCTTCGCGTTTCGCCTTCCTGCCGTCTATTTCCAAGTTGCTTCCCGCTGAGTTCTCTTAAAAGAGGAGGAGGTGTTGTAGACGCGCCCCCCCCCCCCCCACCAGCCTCCCACGCAGGTCATGTGACACCCAGTCGTCTCGCTCCTGACGAGCGGGACAGGTGACGAGGGCCCGGAGACAGCAGGGTCAGCGGATGTGGACACATGATGAGATGGACACACACACGCACGCACGCACACACGCACACACATGCACGCACACACATGCACGCACACACACGCACACACATGCACACACATACACACACACACACATGCACACACTGTGTGCAAGAAATACTTATTTTTGTCTTGTGTACACACATGTATGCAAATACAAATACATACTATGACACTCACTCAATCACTCACATATATGCTCACTCTCAAACACCCACACATGTAACACACACTCATGTACACTCACACCACTCTCACACACCTCGATCATGCTCCCATCTGCACTCACACACTTTAAACACACACACACACACACACACGTACAGATGCCGCCTCCACACACGTATCACAGCCTACAGATTACACAGATTGACTCATGGCTTGTTGACCCTTTGTTTGGAGCTGTATGTTGTACAAGCTGGCGATCTGTCTCCCAGGACTGAAATAGACTTCCTCACAGCGCTACTTATTCTATAGCACCTGGGGTACCAGAGGAAGGGTGGGTGGGTGGGTGAGTGGGTGTGGGTGAGCTGCAACAGATGAGCCCAACGCTTGTGGACACATGTTTCCTCATGCATTCATTCATTTATGAGGAGATCCGTGTGGCAGCCTGATACTGGTTGATTATTTTTGTTTTGTAGCATATCGTATGTTGATTTCTGCGCCTGTGCTACGGTCTCATCTGTAACGTACGCTTCCTGTGAAAAGAACAGTTCAGTTATTCATATTGGAATGAATATAAATGTAACACAAAGGAAGAAGGTTTCGTGATGACATTCAAATCTCTTTAATTTAGAAGCAATTATGTATTCTATTGACCTCATTCATTCATAATAATAATTATATTAACGGCAATAATTCGCTTAATTGAATATCACTCAGAACATTTTCAGAACGACAAAGTGGTAAATAATTATACAGCGTAATAAAAGAAAGTGTCTCAATAATAATTAGACACTTAAGTTATTAAGTGTGCACAGGTGGAACAGAAAGGTAGGAAGGTTGAAATGGTGTGTCTGTATAGACACATGGACCTACTCTTTAAGGAATGTCGAATGGATATAGTCTCAAAGGATTATATTATATTGATCAAAATATCCATAAATATCCTAAAACATTTTTTTTTTTGTCGGTAACTTCTAGAAAAATACTACCAAAATCCAATCGTAAATCTGTGAACGCATTCTGCAGCACATTGATCCCACTGGGAGTGCCCGCGCGCCGCAGTGCTAGTATTTCACACTACCTGCCCGCACTCTCTGCGTGCATTTTATCACTAGTTGTTCCACCACAGGACATAAAAACACAACAACCCATCCAACGGGGAGCCTCGCCTTTGCATATCTGCCTAGTCGACACTAGAGATGCAGAGTAGGTGCATCCAACC
>NC_140292.1:8909759-9012259 GCF_964030765.1 Micromesistius poutassou | reverse complement strand
GGGGGGGGGGGAGACACTAATGGAGACACGGCCGTGGACGCCCGGGAGCCACGCGGACACTCTCGTCTTGTTTATCTGTCGGCCGTAAGGATCTGGAGATTATGTACGGGGAAATGAAGCCTTTAAGGCAGACTGCGGACTGCGCACTCTCTCCCGCTCTCTCTCCCACGCTCTCTCTCTCTCTCTCGCACTTGCACTCCCGCCCGCTCTCTCTCTCTCTCTCTCTCTCACCTGCTCTTTCTCTCTCCCAGTCTCCCTCTCTTCCTCTCTCTCTCTCTCTCTCTCTCTCTCTCTCTCTCTCTCCCTCTCTCTCTCCCCCGCTCTCCCACTCTCTCTCTCTCCTGCTCTCTTGCACTGTCTCTCTCTCTCTCTGTCTCTCCTGCTCTCTCTCATTCTCTCTCTCGCTCGCTCGCTCTCTCTCTCTCTCCTGCTCTCTTGCACTGTCTCTTTCTCCCTCTCTCTCTCCTGCTCTCTCTCTCTCTCTCTCTTGCTTTCTTGCATTGTCTCTCTCTCTCTCTCTCTCTCCCGCCCTCTCTCGCACTGTCTCTCTCTCTGTGTGTCTCTCTCTTGTTCTCGTTCTCTCTCCCTCTCTCTCTCCTGCTCTCTTGCACTTTCTTGCACTCGCTCTTTCCCGCTCTCTCTCTCTCTCTCTCTCCCTCTCTCTCTCCCCCGCTCTCCCACTCTCTCTCTCTCCTGCTCTCTTGCACTGTCTCTCTCTCTGTCTCTCCTGCTCTCTCTCATTCTCTCTCGCTCGCTCGCTCTCTCTCTCTCTCCTGCTCTCTTGCACTGTCTCTCTCTCCCTCTCTCTCTCCTGCTCTCTCTCTCTCTCTCTCTTGCTTTCTTGCATTGTCTCTCTCTCTCTCTCTCTCTCTCTCCCGCCCTCTCTCGCACTGTCTCTCTCTCTGTGTGTCTCTCTCTTGTTCTCGTTCTCTCTCCCTCTCTCTCTCCTGCTCTCTTGCACTTTCTTGCACTCGCTCTTTCCCGCTCTCTCTCTCTCTCTCTCTCTCTCTCTCTCTCTCTCTCTCTCTCTCTCTCCCCTGGTGTGTTGGTGTGGGTGGAGGTGGATGCTGGGTGGAGTCGTGAGCGGGGACGGCGTTGGCGGTTTCAATTAGATTCGTGTCGAGGTCACGACTTTGGCGCCCGCCATCAAGCTGCCAATAACGCGCGTCTGGTTAATGCTCCCTGGCAGCCATCTTGGACGAACACGACGGGCCCCTGGGGGCCACTGTTGACATTGCCTTTGTCATTCTTGTCCTCTGCCAAGGGTCGCGCTAACACTATTACTCTGTGTGTGTGTGTGTGTGTGTGTGTGTGTGTGTGTGTGTGTGTGTGTGTGTGTGTGTGTGTGTGTGTGTGTGTGTCCATGTACGCGTGTGTGTGTGTGTGTGTGTGTGTGTGCGTGTGTGTCCTCTGCAGCTGAAGGAGATGTGCAGAAGGGAGCTGGACAAGTCCGAGTCTGAGATCAAGAAGAACGGCTCCATCATCGGGGAGTACAAGCAGGTCTGCACCGCTACGTGTTCTGTCGGAGGCGTATTTGTTTGGTTCCTTTTCTTCCTCGCTTTGCAGAAGTGAAACTGCGTCAGACTTCCTTACGAATAGGAGTTGCATTAGATTCAGTCAGTCAGTGATTCACAGCCTGGCGTCTGTTTGAGGTCAAGATCTCGGTCTATTCTATCTAAATGATCATTCCATTATTTTTTCAATTGAACACATTGATATCTCGGTTACTTTGCGGTCCGCTGTGCCTTAAAGAGGCACCAGACCTACACGGTTCTGCTGTCCTCCACTCCACATGTTGATATATAGTCCAGCTAGACCTGACTATATAAGGGGCTAATGTCTGTCGGTCTGTCTGTGTGTGGGACGTCTCCGCACACCGTGAAGCACATCTCTGCCAAACGCACCACAAACATCGTTCATAGGCATGCTGCGATGTCCCCTTATGGATATGTGTCCCGGTCATATCAAAGGGGACACGTCATTTGGACCCGCTACGAATGCTTTATTTGTTGTGCTTCTTATACGCCGACATTTTGTTTTCCTAAATACTTTTGGGGTGAATCACCGTCAAGTGTGTTTACAAAAGACGGGGAGCGGGTTCCCTGAGAGCACATCCAAAGACGGTCGTCTTTGGGAACACCGCACCAGCCGCTGGCATATGTGCATCTCAGCGGCGGACCTCTCGGCTATGTGCTGGCGATGGCTGAGCGCAGGCCCCTTAACACAACCATAACCTCCCAGCGGCTTCCCCCCCGCGTTTAGCCCTGCTGACCGCTCAGTCTTTGTGTTGACTCTAACAGCGGTTCCACTCTGGTTTTACTCGAGGCTTAACCCCCGCCCCGGGTTCAAAGTTTCTCCAGTCACGCTTGTAACCAGCCAGCCAGCGGGCTGCTAAACGTCCCCAAAACCAGAGGGCCTCACAGGGTCGTTTCGGGGTGGCGGTCCCCCCTCACACCCTTATTAACCTTCAGGGGACAAGGAACAGACCCTCTACTTCCTCTTGAAGAAAACCATCAGTTTCTTTATAAGTGGCCCCTACAGTAACACGGCCTGTCCTTGTGTATTCTCCTACGATAGCCCGAGTCGCTTGCCGCTGAAGCCTCATCATTCCACCCCATGCTACTAGTATCTGTTAAGATGACGGATTTATAAATTGCACAATGGCCTTGTCGCTAACTTTTTCACATGAGAAACAAAGGAAATGGCACTGACACGCTTTCTACATTTTTAGAAACACATCTGCCCCCGTTATTGGGTGTAAGAATATAGCCCGGAAATTGCAAATGATAGAGCTAATATAAAAGGGCCCTGATGGGTTTTGTGCGTGCCTGTGTGTGGCTGAACTCTCCGGCGTGAGAGCCCTTCACATCAGCAGCGTGTAGCATAGTGCCACGCTATAATAAGCCCGCGATGGTTTTCAGCTGAGCGGCTGCGCTCTTATTCTGAAGGGAGGCGGCACTGAGTGGCTCCAGATAAGAGAACATTGGAATACATGTCCGTAGAGAGACGGAGAGGGGAAACAACAGTGTTCTCTGTTGTGTTGCACCGTCGTTCCCCCGCAGATGGACTCATGTACGCCTTGGAATAGGTGGTTCATACCTCGGTTATAAGTGTTGTGTTCGTGTGTCTTTCTCTGGGCGGTACAGAGGATGGTTCCTAGTCTTTGTCTGTGTGATGCTGATACTATGGAGCAGTGACATGAGTCACAGTATGGGCGGGAGTCAGCAGGGACTGCACGACATGATATAAAAACGGTTTCCGAGGTCCGATGCGTTCTACATCGTGGTTCTGTGAATATTTAGATCCTGTAAGAATTATGATATGATATGATATGCTATTTCTATTTCGTTTGCGGTGTTTATCGTTTGTGGATTTAACATCGGGGTTCAGGTTCTTCAGGTCTGTGTGTCCGCCGTGGTTTTTCTATGATAGCGGCCGAACAGATTGATGGGAATCGTATCATAGAATAGCGCCCTCTGCAAGACTGCACCATTCATGTTTCTGCCATTCCTTTTGATTCCTATCTTTAGTATCTTACACTTTTTTTTTTAATCCCCATGCCATGATTCTCTTTGGTCCTATATGGCTTTAAAGTCCCTATGACAACCTACACAACCCCTATATGGCTTTACAGTCACTATGACAACCTACACAACCCCTATATGGCTTTACAGTCACTATGACAACCTACACAACCCCTATATGGCTTTACAGTCACTATGACAACCTACACAACCCCTATATGGCTTTACAGTCCCTATGACAACCTACACAACCCCTATATGGCTTTACAGTCACTATGACAACCTACACAACCCCTATAAAGCTATAGTCACTATGAAAACCTACACAATCCCTATACAACTATACCGTCCCTATGACAACCTACACAATCCCTATATCGTCATTATGTAACCGACACAACCCCTATAAAGCTATACAGTACAGTCACTATGACAACCTCTACACAATCCCTATAAAGCTATAAAGTCACTATGGCAATCTACAAAATCCCCATATAGCTATACAATGTCTAGTTTGGCCCGATGAGTGTCTTGCTACGGAATTTGTTCCCCTCCTCCTCCTTGTTTGTACAGCTATCCGCCAAGCTAAACTGAACAGAGACGGCGAAACAAAGTGATGTCTCCATTAGGATGACTCAGGGTGTCGCCGAGATCCGTGTGTAGAGCCAGCGACAGAACAAGTCTGGGGGCGTGTTTGTGTGTGTGTGCGCGCGCGTGTGTGTTTGTGTGTCTGCGCGTGTGCGCCAACGCGCATTCGTCTGTCTGCTACTTTGTGGATTACGGGGTTGGTAGGAGAGAAAGGGAAGAGTGCCACAGACACTGCATAAACACCGTCTTCGTATGCAAACGGCGGTGATCAGTCGGGTGACCTTTGGCCTCTGTCGTGCAGATCTGCTCACAGCTCAGCGAGCGTCTGGAGAAGCAGCAGACCTCCAACCGCGGGGAGCTGGACAAAATCAAGGTACTTCACCCTCCCTCCCCCCTCCAGCGCCCTCTCCCCCGCCTCCCCCCCCCCCTTCCACCCTCCTGCCCACCTTCTCCCCCTCTCCCCCTCTAGCTCCCTTTCTCCCCCTCTACCCTCCTGCCCACCTTCTCCCCCTCTCCCTCACATTCACGCCTCTCCCACCTCCCCCATCTCCCCCTTCCTCTTTATTCCTCCCCCCACCCCCCCTCTTCCACCCCTCATTCTCACCCTCTCCATCCCCTCCATCACCACCTCTCACCCGTCTCTCTCTCCCCCCCCCACCTCCCGCGTCAGGCCAGGGTGGATGGCTGTGAGAAGTGCAGCGTTCTCTTCAACAAGGAGGGCCGCGTGCGCCTGGCGGCGGGGCCCCTGGGCGCCATGGGGCCCGAGGAGAGCGAGGAGAAGGAGGGCCTGAAGAACCAGCTGAGGGAGATGGAGCTGGAGCTGGCCCAGACCAAGCTGCAGCTGGTGGAGGCCGAGTGCAAGATACAGGTACTTTGTGTTTAATAAGGCACCAGGGCGGAGGGTTCCTTGTACAGTTTACAGCATTAGGTCTATGAGAATCTAGTTCATATCCAAGCCTAAGTATTGGAACTGAAATATCCCCAGCAGATTCGATATTGAATCGAATTGGAATACAGTAGTATCCGGACCTTGTGGGAAATCAGTGGCGATGCCCAGCCCTCTACAGTCCAGAGATGTGTGGTCCAGACACAGGGACAGCACTGTACACAGTGTAGATACGTGTGGTCCAGACACAGGGACAGCACTGTACACAGTGTAGATACGTGTGGTCCAGACACAGGGACAGCACTGTACACAGTGTAGATACGTGTGGTCCAGACACAGGGACAGCACTGTACACAGTGTAGATACGTGTGGTCCAGACACAGGGACAGCACTGTGTACAGTGTAGATACGTGTGGTCCAGACACAGGGACAGCACTGTACACAGTGTAGATACGTGTGGTCCAGACACAGGGACAGCACTGTGTACAGTGTAGATCCGTGTGGTCCAGACACAAGGACAGTACTGTACACAGTGTAGATACGTGTGGTGGAAGCCCAAGTTGAGGTTCATGTCTTTAGATGGATGTAAGGGATGTAATCGTGCTACTGTCGGATGGGGCTGACTAACACCTGGTGGTAGGACTAGGCAGGGGGCCATGTTGGCTGCACATACAGACAGGCAGAGACGGGGAGACGCGCACACACACACACACACACACACACACACACACACAGAGCAAAAAACAGCGGCGCGCGTAAACGTATCGGACAAATCCTGATAACACTGCCACATCCAATTTGCGCGCCGCGGCTGTATCGACGCGCGTCTCGGAGAACAATGCGCCGTGTTTTGACAGTGGGTCTGCAGCCGCCGTAATGGAGTCATAACGGTGTGGCGCGTGCAGCGTGTGTGACAGGCCAATCAGCATGTGCAAGCGGGGGTGGCTGTACACTGACTGAGCTGATGACAGGCGCTCCCCCTCTCTCTCTCTCTCTCTCTGGGCGCGGGGAGCCACATACACATCGCTGCCGTCTGCCAATCCCGCCAGATATGTGTCGCTCATGCGAGCGTGGATTCACGTTACAAGGCCGTACACCGTATGTACGGGCCAATAGGGCCGGGCCGCTTCAGGAGACGGACGAGGGCTTTAAGGGGGCTGAGGGGAACGCGCGGTCAAAGGGTCACACGGGGGTCCTTCTGCTCTTGCTATTGGTCGAGCACGGGTATGGGCCGCTTTTCACGGCCGAGATGTATAATCGGTATGAATATTGATATGCACGGTGTGGTATAAAAACGCATTGTTAAAAATTGTTTCTCCCTTTCCCAATTTCTATAAGTGCTATTTAGTGCCGCTCGCCGTTTATTGCCACTTCCTGCTATATTAAATATTAAACAGTCTAGTTAACAATTTATTATTGTACTTTTTACAATGGTTTATAAAATGGTCAACAATATCGTTGCTATTAACATGAACTGGAAGTTTATTGGTGCTGGATGTTTTTGGAAGAATCTGAATCATTTTATTTCCCTCATTCCTCATGTCTTCCCTTCCTCCGTCTCATCTTCCTCTTTCCCTTCTTCCCTCTCTCCTCTTCCCTCCTCTTCTCTCCTCTCTCTCTCCCTCCTCCTTCTCTCCTCTCCTCCCTCTCCTTCTCTCCTCCCACTCTTCTCCCCCCTCGTTCTCTCCTTCTCTCCTCCTCCCTCCTTCTCTTCTCCTCCATCCTTCTTACCTCCTCACTCTCTCCTCCTCCCCTCCCCTCCCCTCCCCCCTGGTCTCCTGCCTCAGGACCTGGAGCACCACCTGGGTCTGGCCCTGAACGAGGTGCAGGCCGCCAAGAAGACCTGGTTCAACCGGACCCTGAGCTCCATCAAGACGGTGACGGGCACCCAGGGGGGCAAGGAGAACACCTAACTGACCCCGCCCCCCCATGCCCCGCCCACTCTCCACCACCTCCACCTCCACCTCCAACGTCTGGACCCCATAACCACCAGCCCCCCCCCCCCCTCCCGCTGAAGGGATTTCAACATAACTTGACTGCTACCCCCCCAGGATGATCTGGGGATTTAAAAAACAAACTGTGTTAACACTACACCCCCTCCTATCCTCCTAATCCTCATAAGCAGGCTGTAACCAGCCCGCCCTCCCCCCCCGCCCCCCAGTAAGTCCATTATCCCAGCGGCCCCCGCGCACACCATGGGTTCAGGGTGTGTTTTGTTGCCACTGCGCTTCCAGATTTCCGTTGAACAAGGAGCTGGGTGTGTGGAGAAAGAGAGAGAGAGAGAGAGAGAGAGAGAGAGAGAGAGAGAGAGAAGAGGCTTCTGTTGATTTTAATCTTTGTACTACTGATATTTAACCGATGTGGAGGAGTGGTGGGGGGGGGGGGGGCCGGACGCGGGCCGGGCGCATGCCTCACCGCTCCCTGCTTTGTGTTCAACTCTCCCCGACGCACAAGCAGTCGTAGTCCCCCCCCCCCCCCCCCCCCTCCATGTGAGAGAGAGAGAGAGAGAGAGGGAGGGAGGGGTCTCTAGGTACTGAGCTGACATGTGATGAGACGCCTTTTTTCAGAACGGAGCTTTTTTTTTCACATTTTCGTTTAACAATGTGTCACGATTTTTTTTTTAATGTATGTACGTATAAGAATGTGCTGTTAGGGAAGAAGAAGGAAAAAAAAAAAACACGGAAATGCACGTGGGTTGCTGTTCCGTTAACGTTGATTGTCGGGATTGTGTATTTGCTTGAGTGTGCGTGATTGTGTGTGTGTGTGTGTGTGTGTGTATGCGATTGGACTTGGAAGATGTGTCTTCAGTGACTGACTGAGCGGCCATTGGATGCCTATGGCGTGTAAATATGAACATAGCAGAGGGACAGAATACAAAGAAAGCACTCATCTAGCCTGCGAGCGTGTGCATGCTTGTACAAGGAACGTTTTAGATTTTTTTCTAATTGTCTGGGTTGCGTTGATGAACCTGTGTGTGTGTGTGTGTGTGTGTATACGAGTGACGCTCGGGGGGGGGGGGGGGACGTATAGCAGAAGACAATGACCATGTGATGTACAGTCTGCCAGAGAGAGAGCAGTCGCGCCCATCTCCCGTGGTCGTAAATAACTTTATTAAATCTAAATTCTCTAACGATAGAAATGCATGAGGGTTTATTGTCAGCGGCACCTGGACACAAATATCTTGGATACATGGAATATTCATGAGAACCTGGCGAACTGAATTCCCTCGTACAATGAAATATTATATATATATATATATATATATATATATACCCCCCCCCCACACACACTCAGCCCAGCCACGGCACAAAGACCAGCGTGTGTTTGAAACCCTATCCGTCACTAAAGACAAGGGTCAGACCGCTTGATATACGGGAATATGCTCACACATACACAAACATGTACACACACACATGCATGAACACGCACACACACAGGTACTGGTAATTCCATCTGGCCATTGGGGAGGACGCTTGAACCACTCGCCCTGTATCACTACTCCAGCTCTTGTGCCTCCAGCTGCTCACTGACCCCGCCCCCCTCCCCATCGACCTTTGACCTCGACAGAGGAGGTCGTGTTCGGAGGCTGTGCTTCGCTAGGTCAGCAGACGTGTTGCGTTAGCGCGGTGTCGCGGGGCTCGCCTTCACCAGCATACGGAGACCCACTTATATTTAGCAGAGACTCACATCCAGACACACACACCCGTATACGTTGAAATCTTCTATTAAAAGCACAGCAACAACTAAAACGTGCGTTCTTCCAAGAGCCCTCGCCGGAACAAAAGCACATTTCATGATCCGTGTCCACTGCCTTCACGGACCCCAGGTCCCACACTGAGCGGGTCGATGACCAGCGAGCCGATTGGTCCGTCGGGCGTAGAGGGTCACCGGGCGCCATACAGGAGTTCGGACCAGGGTCACAGTGAAGCCAATCCCGGGTGGATCAGGGGTGGTTGACTGCGTGTATGTTTGTATGTTATTGTGTCCTTTTTTTTGTCTTTAGGAAGGAAAGTGCAAAGCTTGATTACTTCTGAATCATTGTCACTCATCCCGTTAACACTTTTCTGTCGACGCTGAGACGTTAGGGAAGGATTTAGTGCGCGTGACGACGTGAAGTGAACTGGTGAACCGTGAGCTGAATGTAGTTTGAAGGAGGAGCGATCAGTGGGTGTGAAACGTACCCATGATGCAACGGGGGAAAGGCCAAATAACAACAAGGGGGTTCAGACCTCTAACCACTGAGTTGTAAATAACATATAAACCATAAGTGAATAAATCTGGGGGTTTCTTTCATTTTTTTTCTATTTTATAACTAATGTTGCCTACTTGTACCTTACCTACCTGCTGTGATACAGTTGACTTCACTATGTTTTTACTTGTTTCCTTTATTTCGCTCCGAGCTTGAAAGTCAAACTGCTGTTTGTTAATTTGTTACTGACATGCCCGAAACGTAGCTTTGTCATTGGACGACAACAAGGAACATTATCAACGTGTGGACATTGTAATAGTGTAGGTTGCATTGTGTATACTTCATGACTTTCATCATAAAGATATGAACACGGAGAGATTGTGTCTGATTCTATTGGCTGCCCCACTTCATGATGCACATGTTATGCAACACATATATTTATATATATATATACACACATATCCATATGTATATATACATATATATATACACAGATGTATGTATGTGTATATACATACATACATTTACACATGTATATATATACAGTATATATAGATGCATATACATACACACATGTATATATACATACATACATATATCTGTATATATATACTAAGTTTATATATTTGTGTGTATATATATCGATACATATGTGTATATGTATGTGTGTTTATATTATTCATGCATACATATGTCCCTAGGAACCTCTGTGCTGATTTTAAGGTGATCTTACTGCAGCATTTATAAATAATTAGATGTTAAAGTCATCCTGAATATGCATCTATTAATATATAGGCTGATATACTGATTTACTATTTTATTTTCCAGCAAATAATGGTTTTCCCAGTAGAGATGCTTTGCTCTTACACACACAGACACACATGCACGGGTGTGTGTGTGTGTGTGTTTGTACTGTATATAAATATTTGTGTATAAATGTGATATCCACTTACTCACTTGCAATATATCCACGGGGTCACAACGAGAGGTCTCTGGTAACTGGGATCAACAAACAGCGGTTAGCTATGCTGGCTCAGGTCCCTGTTACATTCCACAGGGCCAATAAAGTTATTCCAAAGGTTATGTAGCACAAGGGGGGGCATCAGTGGAGGTGCTGTTAGAGGTACCCTACTACCCTTCCAACCCCTGTTAGAGGTAGCCTCCAAAGTTGCCCCCCGTTTTGCCACTGTTGATCTAAGACAGAAAATAATTATTTGGTGAGGATTGGGGAAGGGAAGAATATGGTCTTCAAGTAATCGGATCACTTCCTGTTGGGAGTTCTGCCGCTCTATGGCACTTTTTTCTCTCGTAATTCATGGATTTCTGTAAACAAGTATTACCCCTGACCAGATACCAACAGAGCTCTAGTGTTTACCAGTTAGAACCAGAAGTCTCTTGAAACTTTTCTTGTACTTTTCTGTGGGACTTAAACCAGGGACTCTGATGGTCGTAACCAGTATCTCTCTCCACTCATCCACCAAGTCGTCATGAAGTATGTGGTTGGAGGATAGATTTGACACTACATTCACACATTGATATGTTTAAAAACTCTTTGATATCCATGGTGATAGTAATCCCTCCACTGTGCCACAGCGCTGGAGATTAGGTGATTAGTTGATTAGTGATGGCTGGAAGTAATATTTGACATTATATGCACACAATGACTTAATGTTTGAAAAACAACCAACACCAACATACAAGGGACTTGAACCCTGGTATCCAGCACTTTAATTAGGTCTTAGCACTGAACCACTCTGACAAAACCATGTTGGAATTTATATTTTAATTTCAGTTTCACCTGTAACCTGGAGACATGTTGAAACAGAATAGTTTGTGGCAACGCATGCATATTGGGTAGACATAAGTATGTATTTCAAAAAAGTTTAAAAAAAAGATAAATAAGTAAGAACATATTGAATCTTTCCTGTTTTAAACAAGTTCCGTGGCCATTGGAGCCCCTATTTCTGAGTTTACGAGGTGCACTTCATTGCACTATGAAGACTTCAAGTCCCTGTCGTCGCTGAAGTTCTACCGTACTAAACGATGTACATGCGCAATGATTTTAAAGTGTAGATGGCGTGACAGCAGTTCCTACGGTGTGAGTGGGGGCCAAGCTCAGTGCGCTATGCTCTGTCTGCGAATTAAGGTCGCGGTCAGATTTAAAAGAGCTTCGTATCATCATATACGAGGGTATATTATTAAAAAAGGTTTGCGTTCGAGCGAAACAGCGCGTAATTTGAGCAATAAATAGGTGTGGTGTGAGCGCGCCTGAAGGTCGTTTGACTGACACTCACACTCACCGAGTTGGCAGCGCTGAAGCTACGACTGTGTGTGTGTGTGTGTGTGTGTGTGTGTGTGTGTGTGTGTGTGTGTGTGTGTGTGTGTGTGTGTGTGTGTGTGTGTGTGTGTGTGTGTGTGTGTGTGTGTGTGTGTGTGTGTGTGTGTGTGTGTGTGTGTGTGTGTGTGTGTGTGTGTGTGTGTGTGTGTGTGTGTGTGTGTCCAATGCGACATTGTTATCATCATTTGGAGCGTTTACAACTCCTATAAAATGAACACCTCGGGCGATGACTGAAATGGAAACGGAGAACCCGTTACACGTCAGGAACTGGCGGTAACGAGCGTCAGCATTACGCAATCCATGAGTTCTGCCATCCCCGCCAACTTGTTGGTTCTGGCGCTCCCCTCCGCCGCTATAAATACGACCAGCAGACAGATACAGACCCAGGGGGTCGGGGGGTGGGGTGGGGGGGGGGCATTTGCTTGCATGGCAAGAAAATGCTGACCTGAGGATGTTATTTGGTCAGCGCGCGGCCTTGGGGGTCACTGATATGAGGTCCAGGGTGAACCTGAGCTCAGAGAGACCCCCCTCCCCCCCCCCCCCCAAACTGCCCTTGTGAATGTGCAACATACACAACGTTTTTTTTGTGTGTGTGTGTCATTAGACACTGGCTCAATATAGAACTGACAGCATTTTTGAGCGATAGCAAATGCAAATACTGTCAGTTCTACGTAGAGCTAGGTTTCAGAGCTGAGGTGCCCTTAGGGTAACACGAATTCAAATCAGACGTCGGAACTTAATGTATACATTTACCCTGACGTTAGCGCAGATGGCGTGCATGAAGCTCCATTATATCTACGGCTTGGCAGGTCTACAGCGCCGGAATGCACTGCCACGTTTATCTACTGTAGGCCCACTTAGCTGTGAAGCGGTCCAAGGTTTGTTTGGCTTGTTTTAGTCTGCGGTGCCAGTGCTAATTATCGGCTCTTTATGGGGAGGTGATGTATGGTATGGTATTACATTATGGAGGTGGCGTCTGCTTCCAGGGCCTCTTATCTGGTTCATACCGTTTAGCTCCTGCTAGGAGGGACTCAGCTGGCCCCACCTGGTCCTGGTGACAGTTGTGCTGCGGAGATGATATTCCAGCCTGCCGGTGGTGATGAATGAGCAGCCCGAGGCCGCGATCATGTTTACTTTAGTGCACGGTTGAGAGGGCAGGCTTTAGGTTGGTTTGTGTGGAGATTGAGAGGGATCATGTGGTGGAGCTATGGCTTCGGAAATGGGTTTGCGTTATAGGATGTTGCGGTCGGATTGTGTGAATGATGTCACCGTTTGACAGGTGGTGTCTGCGAGGTAGTCATTCACACTGTGTCGTAGCTGAATGAAAGACATTTGCAAAAAACCTTTTGGCTCTTTAATTAAATTTAAAAATAATATAGTCCCACATTTCATTCAGTGACTACTCTGCATGTTTCCGCACATGTTCACAACAATTCGGACCATTTGAGTGGATTCTCCTAGTCACACCATTGTGTGCATTCATGTGCAGCATCTTTTTTTGTCATCTTACAAAACAAGTCTATCGGTATGTTATCGGTTGTAAAGGGAGAAAAAAAGGAATCCGACACCTTATTTTCATAAGCGCAATCTGTACGTAGGCCGACACAAATCACACATTGACTTCAGAGCCAGCGTCTCCACAATCTGCTTCCTGTCTCCCGGCCGGTTCTCTCTCGGACCCCATATGGAGAACAGAGTCTCAACATGACGGCTTTATCAGGCAGGATACAGTAACGCTGATCCACTCCGATCCAGGGAGCAGATTGGGGCAGGAATAGGAGAAAGGTAGGCGATCGAGTTCTGTTTACCTCCATCACAGCCACCACACACTAGGCCACGCTGTCAATTATTAAGAGACTTCTAAGCCTTAACTTCTAGTTGTGTTGCTGTTTTTATGCTGTTTTGATTCCTTCTGATGCGCCTCATCAAAAGGATTCAATGTGAACCGAAGCACACTTTCATTTCAAACAGTAATCTCACAGGTAGAAATTGAATTAGACAACCTCATGGGACTGCGTCTTGTATGGAGGCCTATATATATGTATATATATATATATATATATATATATATATATATATATATATATATAGCAAACCACCGTTCACGTGTAAATTGAGAGCTGTACAAGTGTGTGACGGCTTCCATAAGTGGACGGACGGATTGAGAGCGAACTGATGAGATTCGAGGAGCGGGGCTAATTTGTTAGGAGCAACTGTCATCGCCTAACCCCCCCCCCCCCCCCACCACCCACCCGTCCTTCCTTCCTTCCCTCCTCCTTCCCCTTTCCTCAGGCGTCTCTCCTCTCCGCGCTTTTCCCCCCTCGCCTTCCTGCGATTCTCCCGGTTGCTTCCAGGAGTCGGGAGATGGCACGCTCGCGCACGCTGCAGCGGTCCTGGCAGGCGGATGAAAGGCCGGGGAGCTCAGTGGGAGCCGGTGTTGACTGTTGGAGATGTCACATGATACTCTGAGTCAACCTGAAGCAGCGCTGACCCCGATACAAATGACTGACACGCCGCCCAGCTAAACCATTTGCTCCCCCAGGCCACTGTTTGTCACCCCTGCTGGTTAGCCGTATGGTGGGTCTAGGCTCTAGAATGAATAGGAATACCGTGTTTATTCTTCTTCTGTTGCTTTTGTGTTTTTACATGTTACGTTTGATTTTTCCAGTCTACTGATCTGAACAGAGGTAAAGTGCGTTGTGAGTCTTTTGCTGATTAGGTCTGAGGTTACGGTGGTCATCTTGATGATCTGTTTTCTTTTCCTTTGGACGGCTCCTTTTGCCGGAGAAAACCATTATGCCGCAACACAAACTAGTGAGACGAAGAGCGGGTCTGTCACAGGTCGCTGCACCCCACCAATACCACTGAGAGATGGAGAACGTGGGGCTGATTGCCCCGCTTGTGGTTTGAACGCATGTCCCCCGACCCCCCAGGTTGTACCGTTCATAACACTGCAAACGCAAGAGCTTTGATCAGTGGCTCCGTAGGCTGAACCCCAGTGTGTTATCCCGGTCGGAAGAAGCTAGTGACTTTTATTTAAATTGAAACAGTTTGAGATCTTAGAGATCACCACTTCTGAAACCAATTTAAACTTTGTTTGAACAAGTCATGCTCAGTAGAAAGAGATCAACACTCCTTTCTTCATTTTATTTTACACTTCTACAAGCAGAGCAATGAGGCCAATAACTTTGACAACCAAAGAAGCATTACCACTGTTCACTTTTTTAATAATCATAAATATTACAGATAGTTAAAAAGACCATTCTCAAGTATTGTCATCTGCCTCTTCCTGCAGTTTTAATAATAACGATGTCTCTGTACTCTGTCATGTACTATAGTACCGTTATCTGAATGAAATAACTTCATGGATATTCATATCATTGATCGTTTTTTAAATCCAATATCGTATATGAATGAGCACACGGAACCCTGGCTCTGTTTGAATCTCATTTTGAGTAAAATCAAAATAAATAACTTTATTTATATACAAACAAAATGAAACACAGAAATCCAAATCACTCTTAAGACATCACTTGGGAAAACAGTCAAAGTAAAAAAGAAACAAAAAATGTCTTGCCAGGGTAGCAAAAAAAAAGAAAAGATTCACATACAAACAAGTAGATATAGATGTATATATGCATGTATTCATATATATATTCTTTATATGTGTCTTTTACAAAAAAAAAGCCAGTTTACTCTATGAGTAAATACATTCTACTCTAAAATCACTGGAACAATAGTGTACATTCAAAACCAAAACACTGTAGTCACTTCAGAGGATCAGAGGATATCATAGGACTGGAAAAACCCATGGTGGACGGACCAGAGACACTGATCGATTCCCCCGGTGAATCCGTACCTCGACGTGAGTGTGACCGGCGTGCGCGTGCCCCTGTATCAACTGGAGACTGTCTCCATTTCCATACAGATAGAAATGGACCACATTTGTGCCAGCCAGCAAAATCGGAATCTCGCACCCAACCCAACACACACACACACACACACACACACACAAACACACACACAAAATGATCTGTTCAGCAGTTCGTCTGATAAACTTTGCCTCCGCAGCTGAAACCTGATCCCAGATCTATTTCTGCCGCTCTGCAAAGCTTCAAAATGGCTACCCAAGCTTTCTGCATCTCGCTGCACTCTCCCACCAGACCTGAGCGACTAGGATGACACTCTCTCTCTCTCTCTCTCTCTCCCTCTCTCTCTCTCTCACTCTCTTGCTCTCCCTGGGAACAAGACTTAATAAAGAAAGAGATTCACACCCTGATACACCGTTCCAGGCTCTTCAAGTTCCAATTTCTTAGATAAACAAATGAACATTTAGTTCAGAGGATAATATAACAGTATAAATATAACCTTACAATTACTTATTATTATTAATACTTTGAAGACTATTTCCGGTTGGGCTGGCCGCAGCACGGGGAACGTCACATCGGTGCAACAAAAGTCTGCCATTTTGGTCTTTGGGTTATCGATGACGTTGAGGAGGAGCCGATACGCACGGTCAAAACAACAACAGCAGCAGACCACTTATACCAGACCACGGCCGCTGACACAGCTCTCAGACACACTCACAATAGTCTGGTGGGTCGATCGTCCCCATTTGGGTCATTGTGGCCATAGATCTGCAGTGCGGCGTTTCTGTCCCCTTAATTAAACACACAATATAAACATCTACCCTATTTTGAATTTAGCCAAAAACAGTAGCGGGTGGCGAGTGAAGGTGAGACTGCTACAGAAGACTCAGTTGCTAGGCACCGGGGGTTCTCAGTGTGATGGGAGAAGACGCACCTTGCAGTCGAATCCCACTGAATGTTATTGAACACAAAGCATGTGATTGACCATGTGACGAGACCGTTACAATCGTGTGTGGATGAAAACATAGCATGGTGACTTTTACACTGTGCCAAAGTGCTATGCTACTACGGTGGGTGCAAGTGAAGGTTCCGATTGGATTGTGTGTGTGTGTGTGCGTGTCTGTGTGTGTGGTTCTGTGTGCATGTGTGTGTGCGTGTGTGTGTGGTGTCAGGTAACCCCTGAGAAGGTTCTGTCTCAGTATTGCTTCTCTGTGTTTTGTTTTGTGCTTCTTCCTTATATAGTATTTTATATTATATAGTATATATACAGTGCGAAGCAGTACATTGTTCTTCATACATGCTCGCGGCCGCACGGGACGTGACTGCGGTGTCCGTCCACGGTATCGGGCTATATCAGTAGAAAAGGATCCGTTGCTACAGACATCTCAGCGGGGGTTCAGCGGCAGCAGCAAGGAGGCAAAACGCTCCTTGCTCCCAAAGCCACGGTGTACAAACAGCGGTTCTCCTGAAATGAGCCAACCAGCTGGTACAAGTCTAGCGTCCCCCAGCCCTCAGCCAAAAGCTATTCAATCGCAAAATGCTTATAGAAAGTAAGGAGGAAAAGGAATACAGAAGAGTACAATGATAATGCAGCGCAGCCCCTGCAATCCTTGGTTACAGTAAAAGCGTCTACTTTTCTCCAATCTATTTAAAAACACAGATGAAGGCTTTGATTCCTTATTGTCGTTTGTCAAAGTAGAAGAGACTTTAGCTTGAAGGACTTCAAACGCCATGCCCTCAGCGGGAATAATAGTTTTCATGTGTCATATAATTGCAAGCTTACAAGCTTATACTTCCCCCATTATGTTTTTTTTCTTTAACAGTTCCCCTCGCTACTCAGAACCATGCAGGCATTAGTTAACAAATAAAGAACCATTCATTGTTCGCATGTTCCTGTTTGTACCAGTACGTCTGTAATGGTTTACTGGCTGGTGGTTGGCGTGGAGTACAGAGCTGCTTTCAAAAAGAAAACGCTACAGTGTATGTTGTGGGTATATATCATATCATCTGATATCATGTCTCACTTTCTTATCTATTAGCAATGTTGGAGTACATTGTACGTTGAACTATGCAAATATGTGTGTACATATTTATATAGATATGCATTATACATATCGATATAAATATATACATATACCTATAAATATTTACACACATACATATATGTAAATATTAGTGTTTCTCTCATTCACCCAGCTAACCTGCTAAAATCACCAAGAAAGGGGGAATGGGAGCAGCCATAAGAAATAGTAATGATCATTATGCAGCACTACACACACACACACACACACACACACACACACACACACACACACACACACACACACACACACACACACACACACACACACACACACACACACACACACACACACTCTCAGGCCAGATGTTGTGTCTCTAATGTATTCTCCAACCCTTACTGGAGAGCACAGGGTCAAAAGGCAGCTCTCCAAGGCATGAGAGAGAGAGAGAGAGAGAGATAGACAGACAGACAGACAGAGAGAGAGAGGGCTAGAGAGAAAGACACAGGCAGAGACAGACGGGGAGAAAGGGAGAGAAAAAGGGAAAGAGAGATAGACAGAGACAGAGAGAGAGAGAGAGAGAGAGATAGAGACAGGGAGAGAGAGACTTAGAGAGGAATATTAAAATATGAAAGAGAGTAAATTTGTTGCAGGAATAGATTCAGAAAAAGCTGCAGGAAGTATTAGTTGCGGGGATACATTCTGAAAGAAACAAAATAGAGGCCATTAAAACAAAACAATAAAAGTGCAAGACTTGTAGTTGATATACTTGTTAACCAGCACTACCACAAACGATGTAATACTTGAATAAACCCAGATGTTGCTGAAGACGCACTGCAAAGCTCCGACCACACAAATACAATGAAGACGTTTCAATCCTCCATCCCGTTTCACGGCAAAGCCATTTATCACAGGAGGACCATTTCCATTTGAATGGGAAAGATGATCTCAACACTAAATTAAACAGGAAAAAGGAGAGGGAGGAAGGAGGTGAAGGAGAAAGAGAAGGAGGGGAAGTAGTCAGAGGAAAGAGGTGAAGGAGAAAGAGGTGAAGGAGTAAGAGGAAGGAGAAGGAGGTGATGGAGAAAGAGGAGAACATAAGATGAATCAGGAGAACGGAGGAAGTGTTAAGATAATGGTCTGATGTGGAGGAGATTCTCCATCAGGAAAATCAGCCCCTTGTCTGCTCAAGAATTCACCACTTTCTCTCTCTCTGTATATACATGCATTCTCATGTATACAAACTTGATTTTATAAATAGGACATGCTTTACAAATGTATATCGGGTAGTGCACCCACTAGAGAAAAATGTTTCATAATTATTGAAGTACGTTAGGAAATAATTAGAAGTCCATTATTTAAGTCATGGACCTGACTCTCTAAAATATCAGCTTTACTTGAAATAACATCGTACGAATGTAGTAGCCTCACTCCCATCAGGGCCTCGTCTTACCAACCGATGTGCTATAATTAATAAATGCCCATCCAGGAAAACTAGACACAATTATTTTTTAAATCTTTCAGCCGCTACTGGGAGATTTTCTATTTTCTTTGCTCAATTCGGACGTTCTTGTTCAGAAGCACCAGGGATTAGCCAATGAATCAAGTGGGATGACGAGAGGAAAATCTAAAACCTTCTGCAGCGCATTGTGTTTTTCTCTCTGCTAATAGACAATAACGAATAGCCATTAAAGGCTGTTCTGTGAGCTGGGCTTCCCAAAATAATCTAAGTGGCTTTCGACGGACAAAAACCTGACAATGCTGTTAAAAAGTAATTAACACACATAAAAAAGGCTGAGCTTGTATTTGTATGCTGGCAATGTACACACACACACACACACACACACACACACACACACACATTTGGATGTGTACAGTAGGCTTGCATTTACACATTGAGGACATTGCTTCAAACACAATCTCAAAAAAGGAAAAGCAAATCTCCAACTTTCACAACTCGACATTTAATATTGCCTTATGATCCGAGACACCCTGTATACGTTTTCCTGCGACGCGCTGTAATAAAAAAATGGACTGATCAACGACAGCACTGGCTCTTCAGTTCTAGATGCTGACGTGAATACGAGACAGACACCGTAACTCACTGTATCTCACTGCACACATCGCAAGAAGTACAGTGACGCTACAGCAGGCCTTCTCCTGTGAAACAACACAAAAAAAACAAAAGCAAACGCAATGGCGGCATCCCACGACATCACCATCAGTACGCTGAACAAACGCGGTCACGGAACAAACCCAACAATATGTTGTTAACCATGAGAGGGTATAGCCTACTAACAGAAGGTCAAACACTACGCCTACTGCGTTATTTAAACATTTTCTTACAATAAAACGGGTCTAGAGAATCGTGTGGGACGGATTACGCTGTGGCGAGAGATACGCAGTTTAAGCCATTGTACAAGTCCAGTTTTTTGTGCTCTGTCGGGCCGTCATAACGCTGCTGATAATCTCAGTGGATAATCCTACCCTAGTTTGTTAAGTATACAATTCCCGTGGCTGTTAAAATACACAGAAACGGGGGGGCGAAAGCTGGTGTATAACGGTGTTGTTCTAAGTAGACACGGCTCTGGTTGGAACCTCCTGTAGTTTGCCTCCGCTGTTGGCTAACGTTAGCGTTAGCTTCCAGCAGTAGTAAGAGGGGAACACAGCAGCCATGTTGTACAAACAGACGTCCCTCTGAGGGGAAAGAGAACCAGGGGGTAGAAAAACAAGAGTGAAAAACAAAAAACACACCAACAAACAGGGAAAAACAACAACAACAACATACAAATCAATGAAACCTCACAAACAACCACTGTGCTTTTGGTTCCCGCCGAAAAATGCGGAGTGGGACTGGACGGGACGGGGGGGGGACAGGGGGTGGCGGGGGGCGGGGGGGGGGGAGATGAGGTTGAGATGAGATTTGTGTGTTTGTTTTGGTGAACGAATATTTATCGTAGTGTATACACACACACACACACACACACACACTACATAGTGTCACAACATTCCCTGCCAGTAAGGAGGCGATAGAAAATGTGCTTTCCAAGAGAGGGGGAGAGATAAGGGAGAGGGAGACGGGGGGCTGTTGTGGTTCTGTTAGGGTTCAACAGATGAGCACCTCTCGTTCCGGATCATCAGAACAAGCCCCCGGGCAGGAGGGAGGACGCTTACAAAGGTGCCCAGGAGATTATCAAAGACACAGGGGAGGAGATAGGGAACAAGGAGTAGAGCCAGGGGAAAGGAAGGGAAGAAGGAAGCGTCACTATACTAGAACAGCACAGTTATATCATTATAATATGAAAGATAATATTGCATCTCCTAGGACTAGATTTCCATTGCTCAGTGTATATAAAATTGGAAGAAATATTTTTCGCTATACTGTGATAGTAGTTACAGTTCACTTACTTCTAAAATAATTTATACCAATTATATTCGATGGCATATTTACATAAATACATTAGAACAATAAAAGTAACATCATCATCGACACATTGTTATAGAAACATACACCATACAATATAATTGTATATATCATGTCATGTTACAGCCACACGTACACATACATACAATCAATATGAGCTATTGCAATGCTGCTGTCGTGTTGGAAAACGCTGTCGGACATTCACATCTTCATCAGCATCATCATCATCATCATCATCATCATCTCAGGTAAGTAAGCTCCAAGCAGACAAGAGTTTTCACGTGTATTGCTATAATATATTATACTATGTTTATATAATATAACACCCAACAAAGGGTTCAGCCCAGTTTAAATAGATGCAGCTGAACATTCGTGTCATAAAATCCAAACTATTGCTTTTTTATTTTTTTTTCCACTCCTATCGAGTCCACCTCCTCTTCCTCATCCTCCTCCTCCTCCTCTTCTTCATCCTCCTCCTCCTCCTCCTCCTCCTCCTCCTCCTCGCCTAGCGGCCTTTCGTCCAGACCAGTAAAGAAGGGAGGAGAGGAGCTGAGGAGAGGAGGCGAGGAGAGGGGGCGTGCCGGCCGGCAGGTCAGACAGACTCGGGTTGCGTCGCGGAGCCTCTGCCAGCAAACTGAACTAAATAAAGCCAGACCGTCTGGATCTCCGTGACTCCTCAGAAGTACTGCAGCCAGATGCCCCCCCCCCCCCCCCCACCCGAAAAAACAGAAGGGAAAACCAGGAGGAGGGCATTGAGCAGCGGTCCTGTTGCCATGGCCAGAGAGAGAGACAGACAGAGAGAGAGACAGAGACAGACAGAGAGAGAGACAGACAGAGAGAGAGACAGAGAGAGAGACAGACAGAGAGAGAGACAGAGAGAGAGAGAGACAGACAGACAGAGAGAGAGACAGAGAGAGACAGACAGAGAGAGAGACAGAGAGAGACACCCGCTGGGAGTAGCAGCAGCATGGTTGCCCAGTGCCTCTAGAAGTCAGAGAAGAGGTCCTGGGGTCCCAGGTGGATGATGAAGGGGGCCAGGGTCCGGGGCTGGTAGAAGGGGTTGTCGATGAAAAGACCACCTGGACGCCGGAGAGAGAGAGAGAGAGAGAGAGAGAGAGAGAGAGAGAGAGAGAGAGAGAGAGATGAACAAAGGCGGAGATACAAAGACAGAGAGAGATAGATGGACAGAGAGCGACAGAGTGACATAGATGAAAAGAGGCAGAGAGAGAGACAGGCAAAGATACAGAGAGAGAGAGAGAGATGAACACAGATAGATAGACAAACAGATAAGGCAGAGAAAGAGAGAGAGTTATTAGAGTTAAAGATGATCATATATAAATAACCACGTCCAAGTGAAACTTCTCCAGTCATCCGGTCGCCTCCAGACGACACTCGACTGTGAATGTTATTTGGGGCATTAACGTGTCGACCATAAGAACTGCTAAAAAGAAATCCCAGGCTCCTCTGGTCAAATATTTCTAGAACATATTTCCTACTCTTCTTATAGTGAATAACTTCTGGTTTCAAGTCAACTGTTTGGGGCTGTGACCCTACTGCCCTATTCTGGCCAGGGTTGTGACTGGCGTCCCCTCACCCAGGTGGGCAGCACCCGCTGGGTGACGTGTGGCTGCCAGTACACATCAGAACGCTTTCCCCGCCCCTGGCCCTCACAGCTGAGAGGTGAGGAATGAAATGATCGATTTATAGACAAGGTGGAGATTAGCGGGCAGTGCTGGTAGAGACAGGAGACTGGTTAGCCCCCTGCTCTGGTGATGAGGGGTACAGACACCGGGGTTAGCCCCCTGCTCTGGTGATGAGGGGTACAGACACCGGGGTTAGCCTCCTACTCTGGTGATGAGGGGTACAGACACCGGGGTTAGCCTCCTACTCTGGTGATGAGGGGTACAGACACCGGGGTTAGCCTTCTACTCTAGTGATGAGTGTCATGGGGTCCTACGGCCCACAGGGAGCCAGGCCTACTGTCTAACGTCTCACGTGAAAGACCGGTTTAAATACTCTGTACAGCAGCATCGGCAAGCAAATATAATAGTTAGCAGATTTACCATTGACTTTTGTACTTTGTGTATTCAAACTATTTGTGACTGAAATATAGTATGAGGGGGGGGAAAATGAAAAAGGCAAACAGCTGTCTCACATACATCTACATTTATGAATGGAACATGATGGATCTTAACCAACCATTGGATAACTCTGTCCTCAACAAACCAATGGGTGAGCCTCATAGCCGTAACCATGGAGACATCGGCAGGACCTTTGCTGCTCCTGATTGGCCACAGCGCTCACCGTTTTTTTTAATGTTGTGATTATTAACCAACAAGTTATTTGTCTTAATTAATGGGTTCATTTGTATATTATGGAAAAAAACAGTTCTGTATTCAACCTTATCGCTTGAACTTGAAACGAGCCGGGATAAATGCATTTCTCATTCATATGTTTTAATATGTAATCACTCTAGATATTCATTACAGCTATTCATAACTCCCTTATGTTACTCTTCACAATAAGGGTACATTAATTAATCCTTAATCAAAATAAGTGAATTAACAGTCAACTAATGGCACATAAATCATTGACTAATGTTGTTCATGTTAATGAAGGTCTTAATGAATACATTATTGAAAAGGCTGAAAGTTTACCCTTACCCTAAACCGAACGCCTATGCTAACACTAAATAACAACGCTCATTACTGCATTAACCAATATTAATTAATGGGTTTGTCGCGTTGTGCCCTTCAAACATTGGCGGTCAAAGTAGAAGATCATTGGTGGAAACCGATCCACAGATGGATACTCTGAATCCAACGCAGCAGATGGAAAAACAGCCACTAAGGTAAAGCACTGACAGTGGAGAGGAAGTGGAATGTTCCAGGTCTTTCCTGGAGCGCTCCTTCCTGAGGTCATTGTGTTTTTATTACAACACGAGGCCGGGCCACACAAGGGAGGGGGGCGGGGCGGACGGACGGGAGGACTCTGTACGGAGCTAAAGGTTCTGGAACAACAGCGTCTCTACAGGAGGAGTAGAACAAACCTTCTCCACTTCAGAGTGATGGGAAAATGCATATGATTTTGAAACCAAAGCAGTCGTCTGGTCGTATTTGTTTCTATGATACCAAGTGAGGGAATATATACACCAGGCAGTGTTCCCGTTTTATAAGAGATACTTTATTTATTTCCACATTGTGTAATTTAAACCTATACATTCTTCACACAGCTCACACAGATTTGTACAAGGGGGTGTGTGTGTGTGTGTGTGTGTGTGTGTGTGTGTGTGTGTGTGTGTGTGTGTGTGTGTGTGTGTGTGTGTGTGTGTGTGTGTGTGTGTGTGTGTGTGTGTGTGTGTGTGTGGTTTCCCAGGGCTAACCTCTTCCCAGCGAAGAATAAGCACAACAAATAACAAAAAGTTCAAATATATATTTATAATTTAGACTCACAGAACGAGGTAACAATTCACAGTACAAATCCTTCAAGTTTTTTTTTATCTTAAGAAGTCAAACCTGCAGTATTTTTTTTTCTCATTCAGAAGTTTTTTGGAAATTAAAAAAAAAAAAAAAACAGAACATGGAACAAAAGAAAAAAGTACTTAAAACCACTTTTACAAATCGTTTCGCTAAAGTTTGACTCAAACGTCCCCCATAGAAATCGTAGGAAAAATAACATTGAGACTAGAAAAAAAACAACAGGTCTAGGTGCGTTTGGTTTGTGGATCAGCGTGTCCCTCCCCCCCTCCCCCCCTCCCCCCGGGAGCTAAAAGAAGTGGTAGTGGGCGGGGTAGGGGTAGGCGGGCATTTTCATGACCGGTAACAGAAGCATTCTCTTGGGCAAACCTGGAGGGAGACATGAGAAGAGCACAGCGCTAGTGTGTGAGTCCACCTCACACGTCACATGACCTGGCAGGCTCCTCCTCCTTCCTCCTCGGAACGCTACGACGCTCGCTAAACTACCGAAGCACAGGTCTGTACGCACACTGCTCACACAACAACAAACACACAATGAACACAATTTACACTCCACCAACAGTGTGAGAGTGGGTGTGTGTGTGTGTGTGTGTGTGTGTGTGTGTGTGTGTGTGTGTGTGTGACATGGAGGGAGTGTGAGTGTGTGTGTGAGAGAGTGTGATTTTGAGACTCAAACTTGGGACAAGTAGGGACAGGAGGAGGTTGTGTTAAAAAGTGGAAGAGGGGAAACGATTAGAGAGAAGTGTTACCAGTGGGGCCTCCGGGGGCCCCCCCGGTCTGCTGCATGAGGGGCCCGGCGTGTTAAGTGTGTCTCCGGAGACAGAGCAGCGGCAGGGGCCCTCACGGTGAGTAACATACACACACTCCGGTCCCATTTATTCCTGCACATGAATGCACACCGAGCGTGAGGTTCACTCAACAAGGTCGCAACATGTTGCACAAAAGCACAAACTTTTTCACCGCCGTCATCACTTTATTATGAGTAATGAGGGTCGATAAATACAAGCCGCCCACGTCTCCAGTCTCCCCTGGAGTTTGGGTCTAAATATATTCGGTCTGTGGAGAAATAGCCGAGCAAAAGCAATTTGGAACCAAAGTCAGGCTCGTAGGTAAAAAGTAACACAGAGCATCTTTCAGGATCAAAGGTTGCCATTGTGTTGTCGTCAACATACCGCGAGCAAAAACCGTGACTTTCCACAGTCAAACACATCAGCAACAGGAGCTCTGTTCAACACGGAGGCATTTGCCGTATCTTAATCTAAAATAATAACCCTGAAAGTGTGAAGTCATTCGACAAAAATGGTGAATGGGCCTCATTTAGTCTTTGAAGCGAAGGACTGAATAACAGTATTATGTCAGAGCAGCCCCCCCCCCCCGAGAGGTAGGGCCCAGAGAACCAACGCTACACAACCACGCGTCCGCCTTCTCAACGCTACACAACCACGCGTCTGCCTTCTCAACGCTACACAACCACGCGTCCGCCTTCTCAACGCTACACAACCACGCGTCTGCCTTCTCAACGCTACACAACCACGCGTCTGCCTTCTCAACGCTACACAACCACGCGTCCGCCTTCTCAACGCTACACAACCACGCGTCCGCCTTCTCAACGCTACACAACCACGCGTCCGCCTTCTCAACGCTACACAACCATGCGTCTGCCTTCTCAACACTACACAACCTAAAGGCTGCCTTCTCAACACTACACAACCACGCGTCTGCCTTCTCAACGCTACACAACCACGCGTCTGCGTTCTCAGCCCGGGCTGGAGAACCCCCTCACACCTCCACCCGTTGCTGTACTGAATTTACACTGATGACCCTCTGCACCCCCTGAAGCACAGCACCAGCCCCACCACCTCTAAACACACCGAGCACCTCCTCCACCTCTAAACACACCGAGCACCTCCTCCACCTCTAAACACACTGAGCACCTCCTCCACCTCTAAACACACTGAGCACCTCCTCCACCTCTAAACACACCTCCCCCCCCCAGCAGAGGGCTCCCCGGGGGGGGCTGCTCAGTGTGAGTCCCTGGGCCCATTACCACCTCTCCAGGCACATTGGAGCCATTCAGAACCTCGGCGGTCGCAAGACAGGCTCCTCCAGAAAGCCACGCACACACACAACCCCACACAGTCACACACACACACACAACCCTCCCACACCCACGCACACCCCAACCTCCGCACACACGCACACACACACACACACACACAGGCGTCCAACAAGGCCACGTCTGTCAAGGGGAAGTGAAGTGTGTGTCGTACAACGCTGACTTCAAACCGAAGGCTGCTGGAGTCACAACACGCCGGAGTTGTGTCGGCGAGGGACCTGGCTGTCAGCTACGGGCAATTACTCATAACGCCTCGGCCGACATACGCCACCACGCTGCAGTATGCACAATCAATTACCCCCGCGAAGCTACGCACAGGGCCGGCCTTGTGGAACGCCTCGCCGGCGGGGGGGGGGGGGGAGAAGGCGGGGGCAGGGTTCAGGTAGAGCCGCGTGTGAGAGAGCGAACCACCGCCCGGACACCCTGCAGAACGGACCGCCGGCATCTCCTCCGTCGACCACACGCGGGGGATCCACGCTTTGACCGCCGTCCACACAGCGGGTGTCCCGGTATAACCGATTACTGACGCAAACAAGGCGATTCTCGCACCGGAGCGGCCGCATCTAAGAGCCGCGCGTGGGCGAGCCCTATCGCTGCAGAGGTTTAGCTGCTGTAGACGGAGCTGTAGACGGAGCCCGTCGACACGAAACACGGTGCTATTCGAGACCTCGTGAAACGGGGATAAAACTTTGTTAGCACACTTCCTCTGAAGCAACGTCTTTGTCATTGTGTCAGTGAAGTCCGAGGGGACTCGGGCTGCACGTGCCTCAGGCGGTGATGGCCAATCAAATCCCATCCTTCCAACCTTTTGTCCTGCCCTTAATATCCTGTAATGCAGCAGGACTGCAGCAGGCGTCCCCAACTAGATTCCACAGTTTCTGGGGAGGGGGGGCGGGGATCTCCTTTCTTCTTCTGCAGTCAGAGCAGGAGGTAGTCGCAGTGCCACTGGTGGCTGTGCGGTGATCGTAAAGAATCTACGAGCGGGAGCGTAACCATCACGCGTAGAGCCAGACCCGCCTCTGATGAAACCCACCCAGGTTTCATTACTGCGTGTTGATTGGGTGAAACAAGGGAGCCCAATTCGACGGAGACATTAGAAGGAGATGTGAAGGGCCAGCGTAGTTAAAGGGAGGTGAAAGACGTGAAGAAGAAGCAAGACACAATTAATGAAGCGGTTATGACGACCAATAGGAGGGAAGGAAGCTAACGATGTGGTTGGGCCTAATGAACAATTAGACCGCTTTGCCCCGAGACAGCAACACAAGGTCATGGGGATGTTTTAATCTCCACACTAAACAGCGTGGTTTGTGTGGTTCAGCTCTCCCCTCCAGCGCGGGTTATGAGTGTAATGTGGGGCAGAGGACGGCAATCACAGAGCAGGGACAGAGAGAGAGAGAGAGGTGGGGACGACAGAGAGACATAGACCAATACAGAGAGAGAGAGATAGGGAAACAGACAGAGAGAGAGACAGCGATACAGCGACAGAGAGACCAGAGACAAAGAGAGAAAGAGAGATAGAGAAAGAGGCAGAGACCAACAGAGACAGAAAGAGAGACAGAGACAGAAAGAGGCAGAGCCCAAAGAGAACAGAGAGACAGAAAGAGAGACAAACAGAGACAGAGGGAGACAGCAGAGGCAGAGCCCAACAGAGAGAGAGAGAGAGAGAGAGAGAGAGACAAACCGAGACAGAGAGACGGACAAAGACCCAGACGGACCATACTGTGTGTCTGAGCGGTGTGTGTTAGCTCACCATAGGCAGGGGCGGCCGCAGCAGCAGGAGTGTAGCCGTAGGGCGCGCCAAAGCCTGTTGGCGAGAGACGGAGAGAGACCTCAGGAACACAATCTGGAGCGCCACACAGAGGGGGGGCGGGGGGGGGGGGGAGATCCGCTCTCTGGTGGCTGGGCTCAGCCTCACAGGCAAACAGACAGCACGGTGCATTTGGATTCAACGACATTGCAAGGGTCCGGTTGTTGACTCTCGGCTTTGGCGACGAGTGGACTCGAGTGGAAACTCGGCAGCGTACTTCAACGCGTCTGATACTTTTAATCCGTTTGTTTATCCGTAGTGTTTAGCTGAAGCCGTCATCATCATCATCATCATCATCATCATCATCAAAAAGAGACTTGACTCACACACACACACACATCATTAATGTGTAATTGTAGGTTTTCAAGAAAGCGAACTTGAAGTGTGTATGTGTGTGTGGCATTCTCATGAACACAGGAATATACAGCACACTTTCACACACACACACACACACGCCTTCCCTTCTGTTTTAATGATTAAATATACTTTTACACACACACACACACACACACACACACACACACACACACACACACACACACACACACACACACACACACACACACACACACACACACACACACACACACACACACACACACACACACACACACACAGGGTGAAGATCATCTGGCTGAAGGGGGGTTGGGGGGGGGTTTGGTGGGGGGTGTGCCTACTGTGTAGACTGCGGGCATTGGGGTTCCAGCCCGCGGCCGTCCAGACGGGCGGACTACCTGGCGTGACGTATCCGGGCGCGGCGGCGCTGACGAAGGCCCCCCTCGTCAGCGCCGTCCTCCCTCGGCCCCGCGCCACCTGGGCCGCGACCGCCGAGGCCGCCGCCAGCGCTCCTTTGGTCTGCTGCACACACACACACACACAAATCGAGACACACACACACACAGACAGAGACACACACACACACAGACACACAAACTGAGACATTTGTATAAACACAGCTTAAAGGGCTCCCACAGGCACGCGGTGGGTGGGGGGGGGTGGGGGGGGTCGGTGGGGGGGGCCGCAGTGAAGACGCGTGCGCACAATCGCAGCAGGGGGAGGCACGCGCGGGCCTCGCGGGCGCCAACACAAACAAAGGCGCGTGTCGCGGCCGTCGTCACTTGGCGCGTGCCGGGGCGGACGGGGGAGGGGGGGGGGGGTGGGGCCGCACGCAAGGCCGGTGGCACGGCGCCCTGGCGGACGGTCCCACATGGAGCGGTCCGACGCCGTGGGGAGATAAGCAGGAGCGGCTCTGCGTCGGGCCGCTTGGTAAAACACAGAGGGGGGGCCATTGATCGGCCATTGATCACATCGCGGCTAAAAGAAAAACACAACAAAAGGGCTTGAGGGCAAATATAGCGCCGGCGGGAAAATCAACACGCTCAAGTGGAGCAATTTGTGCGTTTGCTCTGGGAGGATGAATGAATGAGAGCACCACCCCCTGCAATGTCAACAGGGGAAAGGAATCCACTCTTTCTTCCACCCCCCCGACTCAAGTCTCTTGGGGGGGGGGGGGGGGGGGTCCAGATGGAGGACGCTGGACGTAGCGGTGGAGCCGGGGCGATAAATCAACCCGGATGATTAATTCAAACTCATTTGGTTTGTTGCGCTGCAGCAGAGGATCCGAGGGGACACCGAGGGGGATCCGTGTTCAGGGTTTTTCGTTACGAGGCGGAAAAACATTGTTTTGTTTTTTTTTGCACAATGTGGGGCAACGACCAAACAATCACGTTAACATCCTCCCATGAATTATTCATTTGGTTTATGTAAACGGTGCTGTGCTCCGCGGTTACAGTAGCGTATATATCCTGTACTTGTGAGAGTGTGTGAGTGTGAGTGTGTGAGTGTGTGTGTGTGGGTCTACCTGAGGTAGGGGCTTTTTCTTCTTGTTGGCGGCGGCGTTGGGTCCGGAGAACAGCTTCTCCAGGGCGGCCAGGGCGGCGCTGGCCTTGGCCACCTTCTTGTTGGGCCCCGCCCCGCGGAACTTCTGCCCGTCCACCTCCACCTGGAAACACACATCGAAACGCTTTTATCTGGACCCAGAGTTAACAGAGACAAGGAGAAAAAGATCCAAACATTTTGGGAAGAAATATTGAGAGTGTACAGGTGGAACAAGGCCTACAATGATAAGGGTTCACACACACACACACACACACACACACACACACACACACACACACACACACACACACACACACACACACACACACACACACACACACACACACACACACACACACACACACACACACACACTACACACACTACACACACGTCAGCGAGGCCTTCATTGATCTCGTGATATGCCTAATCTATTCTTAATGGCGCACCAAATAAGCCAACCCCACATTGGACATCCAGCCAAAGAACACGTGTGAATAGGAGTCGCGTTCCTGATTAGCGCATTCATTTATCCCCGCTAATGTGCTTTATTGAATACGCCGGCATAAAGGATGTGCTGATTATTTTTGCATGACCGCTCCGTTCAATCCCAGCGCGCCCGCACACACACACACACACATCTTCTGGAACCTTCTCCCGTTTGATATTCAACCACGGCTCAGCCGGCCCCACCCAGCCAGCCAGCCAGCCAGCCAGTTAGCCAGTCAGTCACTCAGCCGGGACGAACAAGACAGCTTGTTTAGCGGCACCCTGCTGTCAGCCAGGCCTTCTAATCAATCAGCAGAGCAACGGAGCAGTGAGGCGTGGATGAGGACACACCGCTCCCACAGTGAGACCAGATCGCCCAGACCTCTGATTTAGCCCTTTGTTTAGACCTCCTGTGTGTGTGTGTGTGTGTGTGTGTGTGTGTGTGTGTGTGTGTGTGTGTGTGTGTGTGTGTGTGTGTGTGTGTGTGTGTGTGTGTGTGTGTGTGTGTGTGTGTGCGTGCGTGCGTGCGTGCGTGCGTGCGTGCGTGCGTGCGTGCGTGCGTGCGTGCGTGCGTGCGTGTGAGAGTGTGTGTGTGAGAGAGTGTGAGTGTAATAGCTTTTTAATATCCCTCAATTTGTAGTTTTAACGGGCTGCCTTTGTTCACGTCTGGGGGACTCTTGTGGTAATGTGTGTGTGATGACCTCTGACCTCCATCACAAAGCTCTCGTATTGGATTGTGTGTGTGTGTATGTGCGTGCGTGTACGTGTATGTGTATGTGTATGTGTGTGCGTGCGTGCGTGCGTGCGTGTCCCGTCCCTCTGACCTCCATCACAAAGCGCTTGTCGTGGCTGCCGCCGCTCTCGGAGATGAGCTCGTACTTGAGGCCGCGTCTCTTCTCGTTCAGCTCCATGACGGGGTTCTTCCCGCTGGCCGTCAGGATGGGGCCCTGGGTCCTCACCTACGGGGGGAGCGCTCGCAGCATCAGCACCCCAATGGAGCTAGTCCTGCTAGCGTGTTCAGCAAAGCCCGCTAGGGTGTGTCTCTAGCCTGTTTAGCTCAACAACGTTGGCTAAAATCCCAGCTAGCGTGGCAAGGCTAACAGTGTTGTCGTCGGGCAGAGCAGGTTTTGGTCAGGTCTGTGGCTGCCGTGTTTAGTCACATGTCCACAGACCAATTACATCACGAAGGACCAACCAACATTCCATCTACATTTTTGCCCGAATGACCAAGAGCATGTATGTTATGTAATATATATTAAATACACAAATGCATGTCAATGAAAATAATAACACAAATCCAATTAATGTCTCATTCAAAAAAAAATGACAATGACAAGAAAAGGTCAACACAGATTATATATGCGGTTCTGCATCACATGACACGAGCGAGACATGCTCAGAGGACCAATCACAACGACCCAGGGCCACTGGCGTCGCTGCTGCTCTGGACGCGATATCCCGAAACGAAGCGCCACCCACCTCCAGCGTGTTGGAGCTGTCCGAGGAGTGCGTCGGGTGGCCGCCGGCATTGGCCGTCGTCTCGCTCTTGCCCTCGCCGTCCGACCGCTCGTCCGAACTCATGGGGTCGAGGTCCGAGTCGAAGCCCGTGGGGTAGCCCATGGCCTGCAGCACCTGGGAGAGAGGGTTTCACGGTTTATAACGCCGTCCCGGGCTAGTGTTTACACCCTTTTTCTGGGGCTCCGTGAGGACGCCACCGGGGGGGGACCAGATGCTTCTGCAGATGTACAGATGTACCACGTCGGGCTGTGGCACCACAGCGGTACGCCCGTCTTATAACGTTAGCGTATGTTTCAGGAGCGCGTGGCTCGTAAACACGCTGGTTAATCAGCACTTTGCCCATCAAGTACTTGATAACAACAACAGCAAGCCTTGTTCCTCTTGTTTTCTCCTTGTTTTCCCTCGTCCTGCAGCTGCTCAACACTCGTGACTCTGTTGTTTTGGGGGGCGGCGGTGCAGAGCTTGTTAGAGTAGTTGCTCCGATATCGATCGCCCCGCGTCTGATTGTGCACCGGCCTCACTGGGAGGCCGGCTCCACCGCCGGACGCTAAATGTCCACAGATGTGAGCGGCCGAGAGCCGGGGCTTGACAGGGATGGCCGAGCTTTGGGTCCTAAGAGGATGAATATGTACCGCCCAGTGAAGCATACACCTCGAGATGGGAGCGTTTTGAGTGAGATGAGATAAACAGAGAAAGAGAGAAAGGGAGGGAAGAGGCGGAAACAAGGCAAGAAACTGAGAAAATAAAAGGTGGAAGAAGAGAAAGAGAAAGAAAAGGGAAAAGAGAGAAAGCCTTCTATAGGAATTGGGCGAGGGGGGATTATGTTGGCTCTGTGCTCTGGTGAGCCCCTCTGTTCACAGGCGCTCTGGGATTACATGGCTTTGCCCACCTCCATCTCTTCCTGCACCAACATGCACGCACACACACACATTCAAACCATCTTTATTCATTTTATGAAATCTAAATAAATGGATTAAAATTAAACGGTGGGCAGTGCATATGAATCAAGTTAATATTGAAAGATTTATCTACTGGTCTAAAATAAAGCAGTGAATTATTTCAGCTGATTTAGTTCTGAAGGAACAGGCAGGGGGGGTGAGTCATCGTGTTCAAGGGCGTGTACTGGTCAGACTGCGGACATCCGAGGTTTCAAACCCAGCACCCTTGGGCTGGGAGTAAAATACACACTCCCCCTACCACACACACACACACACACTCAATATCAAGTCATTTGCGTAGGCCTTAATAACAGTTAATGGGCTTCACCAGGGCATGCACTAATATACTGCCCGGACACACACACACCCACCCACCCACACACACACACACACACACACACACACAGACAGCCCCCTTGTACCTTGACGGCGACGTGCAGCTTGGCGGTCTTCTTGGAGGAGCCCGAGGCCTGGTGCACGGCGCCGTCCAGGTCCACCGACATGGTGAAGAGCGGCGCGTGCACCGGGCCCGACTGGGACAGCAGCCGGTACTGCAGCCCCGGCCGGATCTGGTTCAGACGCATCAGGGCGTTCATGGGCTGGTTGGACTCTATCGCCTTGCTGTCCAGGACTGGGGAGGGAGGGAGGGGGAGAGGGAGAGAGGGAGAGAGAGGGAGGGAGGGAGGGGGAGAGGGAGGGGGAGAGGGAGAGAGATAAATATTTGACCATGCTAATCTTTCTCATCAAAGCGGGAATTGTTGGCCATTCAGTGAATCTCTCTGCCTCAGCTGAAAGATGACACAATGTTCACTGTGTGTCTGCTTGTGTACAAACAAAGGCGCCACATTGCAGTTGGATCTCCCCTGAGAGCTCACAGGCAGACAAACTACATAACGTCAATAGAAAGACTAAGAACGCAACGTTCACAGGCAGACAAACGACGTCGTGTTCATAGGAAGACTACGCAGGGCTCTTATAAAGTCAACGGTGACCAAAGTTCATTTCTCAGAACCTCGTCTCACTCGGTTTCTATTGGCTTGCGATTGACCAATCACTGCGCTCCGTCTCTGTGTGCGCTCGCCGCGTCTCCTGCCAGTGGGGGATGAGCGGTGCGGACGGCAGTGTGGATGGCTTACTAAAACACTAGGGATCAATAGCATTGATCTGCCTCTAGGGGAGGAGAGAACCCCCATGGAGAGAGGAGAGAGGAGAGAGGAGAGAGAGAGAGAGAGAGAGAGAGAGAGAGAGAGAGAGAGAGAGAGAGAGAGAGAGAGAGAGAGAGAGAGAGGCTACCTGTATTATAAGACTCAGAACGCCTTTAATACACAAACCTGTCCGTCTGAAACCACTCATAACCCCTCGATTCTAGATCCTGTTGACTTCTGTTGATGATCCCCTCCATAAGGTCACAGAGAAGAACATTTAGCTATTAGCATGTTGCTCCTCAGTATGCCCAAAGAGTCATTTAGTGGACACTTGTGTTCAAAGCAGGCCACTTATTTTAGAAACGCGTCTTTGAGGAGCAGGTAGGGGTTGTTGGTAAGTAGGTAGACTTCACACATTGGGGATCGAACCCAGAACCTTTGGGCTGGGAGTTGAGCCCCCTTGCCATGACACCATACTGCCCCCATGCTGTATATGTATATCAAATACATTACTATAGTCTATACACAACTATAGTCACCTTTTATGTACACTTGAGAATACAAAGATGCGTTTCTGTGCATGCCGCTGATCCATTAATAACCCTACCCTTTCTGCCTGATGCAGGGAGAATTTAATCTCCATCTGCTAAAAAAAAGCCCATGCATCTTCCTGAAGTAGACACTTTGACGATTTTAGGTGACTTTCAACTTTCAATAAATGGCTGTCACATGGGAAATATGACGAGGCAACGCTCACAAATCAATGTGAAATATGCTGGCACATTTCCCCAATCCATCTCATCGAATTGTGAATTTCAAATGGATCCGTGTATTGATTTACAGTATCTCAGCTTTCTTATTTTCTCCCCCTCCTCCCCCGGTTCCTCTACCTTTCCTCAGATTCCTCTTCATCTTCTTGATCAGGTCTCTGTCTTCCATCGCACCATCCTCGTATGGTCGCTTCAGACCTGAACCTAGAGGGGGGAGAGGGGGGAGAGCGAGAGGGGGGAGAGGAGAGAGAGAGAGAAGGGAGGGAGATGGGGGAGAGAGGAGAGAGAGATGGGGGAGAGGGGAGAGAGAGATGGGGGAGAGGGGAGAGAGAGAGAGAGAGAGGAGGTGAGGGGAACGAGGGTGGGGAGAGAGGAGAGAGAGAGAGAGAAGGGAGGGAGATGGGGGAGGAGAGAGAGAGAGAGAGGAGGTGAGGGGAACGAGGGTGGGGAGAGAGGAGAGAGAGAGAGAGAGGGGAGGGGAGAGAGAGAGAGGAGGTGAGGGGAGCGAGGGTGGGGAGAGAGGAGAGAGACATAGAGGGGGTGAGAGGAGAGAGGGTGGGGAGAGGGAGAGAAAGAGGGGGGGGGGGAAACGGTGAGTCAATGGTCAACAGCCAGCCAGAATGTCTGTTAGAAGAGACACACAGAGAGAGAAGAACGGGGCTGCACTTGACAGCGGAGTGTGTTAGGACTGAGAATGCGGAGGAACACGAGGAGACACGGGGACAGGGAACGGAATATAGTGCTGCGCACAGACTGGAGGCAGGTTAGCCGACAGGCGGCCAGGAGGAGAGACGGCGGTCAGAATGCTAAGTAGACAGGGAGGGAGGGAAGAGCCGGGGCGAGAGGAAGACATTAACAGATGGGGAACACTCCCAAGGTCAGAGGTCAAGGTAGACAGGGAGACGGGGGCGGGTCAACGTAGAGATGGACAGGGGGGCGAACAGAGGAAGGCTGGACGGACAAGACAGGGGAGCCGGGACGGACAGACACACAGACAGCTCTATACACCTTCTTTGTCAGACCAAGGGTATTTCTGGGACGGTTTACTTGAGGGAAGGGGGTCCATCTCCAGCACTTTGTAGATCTGTCCGAAGGCCATGAGTCTCAACGCATGCTGTGGGAAGAGAGACACACACACACACACACACACACACACACACACACACACACACACACACACACACACACACACACACACACACACACACACACACACACACTTTCAGAATCTTATTCCATAGAGATAACATGTATCTCTATGCGTCCCCAATGCATTGTTAAGGATGACATTTTAATCGGTTGCGGATGACGTTCTCTTCTCTCCAGTTTGAAGAAAAACGAAGGAGACATTCTAACGTCAAACCCTGAAGCAGAGTTGTTTTTCAACCGGGGGGGGGGGGGGGGGGGGGGGGGTCTGTATTCCTCTACTTGGTTGTGTTGCTGCAGGCACTTGAAACGTTGTGAATAAACCACAACAAAACCCTCGCTTATGAAGAGGCTCTGTCAAATTGGGACGCCACACACACACACACACACACACACACACACACACACACACACACACACACACACACACACACACACACACACACACACACACACACACACACACACACACACACACACACACACACACACCGTGCTCCTCGCTGAATAAACCCAGAGACATTCCAGCTGACGCTTCCATAAGGAAGCAGCAACACATTACCCTCCGTTTTCGAGGAGGGGGGGGGGGGTGGAGGAAAACACTTAAGTGAGGATAATTAGAAAGGTGAACTGCCCCATATTGATATGGTGGGGGCGGGGGGGGGGTTAGGTCACTGGCTGAACACTGCTCCCTCTCCTCATCTTCCCATGGATCTGCCGCAATACAATTATCCCCATTGACATTCTAGTCGCGCTCCGCCTGCTTTCAAAGGGAATGGACGGCGGGATTTACTGAGCCATGCAGCTCAGAGGAGGCACACACACGCACACACAGGGCCGCGCGCACATACACACACACTCCTGTGCACTCCCACGGGCCTGCACACACACACACACACACATATTCCTGTGCACTCACACACATATAGGCGGGTGTACACACACACACACACACACACACACACACACACACACACACACACACACACACACAGAACCGCACACACATATACAGGCCGGTGTGCGTGCGCACACACACACGCGCACACACACACACTCACCAGGGTATCAGTAAGAGATGGATGGCGGGTCACAGTGGCCACGGTTTCCCACACCGATCATTAGGATGCAAAACCTGAGTCCTGCTGTGTGTGTGTGTGTGTGTGTGTGTGTGTGTGTGTGTGTGTGTGTGTGTGTGTGTGTGTGTACGTGTGTGTGTGTTGTTATTTGGTTTTGTGCGTCCGGGGGTGCTACCTGGGCACTGTGGGTCACGGCCTGGGCCTGTTGGTCCGTCATGTGGGCCAGGGCGTCCGCGGGCTCCTTCTCACACGGGTCGTGTAGTCCCGGACCGCCTGGGGGGGGTGGGGGGGGCAGAGCACAACCAGACCCTCGTGATCAGCCCTCGCCACAGCCCATTGGCCCGTTAAGGACCGCCGGCGCAGTTTAAGGAGGAGCGGTGAATCGGACGAGGGCATCAAACAGGCCCGCCGGCCATATATCAATCACATGCTCTCTGCTCTTAGCCTTAGTGCCGCAGTGTGTGAGTGAGTGTGTTTGTTGGATGTGTACCTGGTAGTAGGCAGTGTGTGTGTTTTGGATGTGTACCTGGTAGCAGGATTTGTGTGTGTGTGTGTGTGTGTGTGTGTGTGTGTGTGTGTGTGTGTGTGTGTGTGTGTGTGTGTGTGTGTGTGTGTGTGTGTGTGTGTGTGTGTGTGTGTGTTGGATGTGTACCTGGTAGCAGGATGTGTGTGTGTGTGTGTGTGTGTTTGATGTGTACCTGGTAGCAGGATGTGTGTTGGATGTGTACCTGGTAGTAGGATGTGTGTTGGATGCGTACCTGGTAGTAGGATGTGTACCTGGTAGTAGGATGTGTGTTGATGTGTACCTGGTAGTAGGATGTGTGTTGGATGTGTACCTGGTAGTAGGATGTGTGTTGGATGTGTACCTGGTAGTAGGATGTGTGTTGGATGTGTACCTGGTAGTAGGATGTGTGTGTTGGATGTGTACCTGGTAGTAGGATGTGTGTTGATGTGTACCTGGTAGTAGGATGTGTGTTGGATGCGTACCTGGTAGTAGGATGTGTGTTGATGTGTACCTGGTAGTAGGATGTGTGTTGGATGTGTACCTGGTAGTAGGATGTGTTGGATGTGTACCTGGTAGTAGGATGTGTGTTGATGTGTACCTGGTAGTAGGATGTGTGTTGGATGTGTACCTGGTAGTAGGATGTGTACCTGGTAGTAGGATGTGTGTTGATATGTACCTGGTAGTAGGATGCCAGAGGCCAGACACTCCATCACTCTGCGCAGGGCCTCGCCCGCTCCCAGGGGTCTGTTGCAGGTGGCGATAGCCTTCTCACAGATGAGCTCCAGGGGCTACACACACACACACACACACACACACACACACACACACACACACACACACACACACACACACACACACACACACACACACACACACACACACACACACACACACACACACACACACACACATACACACAAATGTTCTGAATAATGCTTAGTGTGCACTGTGTGTAAGCACTCTCGACAGAATGCATTCACGAGAGAACTGTGTAATAAGGATTTATTTTTGCAGCATTTTGATGCTACAACATAAAACTCTGTAAGCACAACTCAACAACTGCAACAACAACACATACAGCATTGCCAAACATGTCACAGGTTGATCTCATTGTAAGTCAGTGATCACAACGGTGAGATTTGTTGTTCTTTCAGAAGGCGTCGTCATCTGAAAACCAGATGTAGGACAAGACTGACTGCTTTTTAGCATTAGACTATGATAGCACTAGCCTGCCTGTGCTAGGTAGCACTAAACTGACTGCTCTAGGCAGCACTAAAATGACTGCTCTAGCTAGCACTAGCCTGACTATGCTAGGTAGCACTAGCCTGCCTGCTCTAGGTAGCACTAGCCTGCCTGTGCTATCCAGAGCACTAGCCTGACTGCTCTAGGTAGCACTAGCCTGACTGTTAGGTAGCACTAGCCTGCCTGTGCTATCCAGAGCACTAGCCTGACTGCTCTAGGTAGCACTAAAATGACTGCTCTAGCTAGCACTAGCCTGACTATGCTAGGTAGCACTAGCCTGACTGTTAGGTAGCACTAGCCTGCCTGTGCTAGCCAGAGCACTAAACTGACTGCTCTAGGTAGCACTAGCCTGCCTGTGCTAGGTAGCACTAGAGCGTCTCAGGCGGCACTAGAGCGTCTCAGGCGGCACTAGAGCGTCTCAGGCGGCACTAGAGCGTCTCAGGCGGCACTAGAGCGTCTCAGGCGGCACTAGAGCGTCTCAGGCGGCACTAGAGCGTCTCAGGCGGCACTAGAGCGTCTCAGGCGGCACTAGACGGAGCAGGTCCTCCGGGCGTGAGGGGGGAGGGGGGTGGGGGGGGGGGGCGGAGGAGCAGTCTCACCCATCCTCTGAGCGGCGCCCACACGGCGTGTCTGTTGCACATGTCCCGCAGGATCCGCAGCACGATGACGCAGGACTTGAGTCCGTTCACCCTGGCCTGGAGGAGCGGGAGGAGGAGGAGGAGGGACAAGACGCACCGAGTGAACAAACGACACGGCGACGCGGCTCGATCGCGGCTCACGGCGCGCCGTCACTCATACAGCGGCTCAGTCAGGCATCTGTCTAAGAGTCCCGCTGGGCGCTCTGGGTGTTGTTTTGCACTCTTTTCATCTGTGGCCTATGACACACGCACAATATTGTCAACACACCTCGACTAGCAGTTCTAAGCAGTAGATGTTGTGAGTAGTGGGAAGGGGGGGGGGGGGGGAGGGGGGGGCTACATGGGTAAAGATGAATAGGACAAGGGAAGGGGAGGGGGGGGGGGTTATTTACATAGACTGCAGGCAGGTTCTCATAATAGCAAAAAAACAAAAACAAAAACAACATAATGATTGTGCCACTATTGCTTTTGTAGCCTTACGATGTGTCCGTGAAGAGGTCCTACAGGTACGCTATGGTCCGTCTATTATCAAATATACTATTCATTTGCAAATTGGATTAATCAATTAAGGCTTAGAACCTGGCTAGAATGCATATTTGGTTTATATATATATATATATATATATAAATTTACGACCAAATCTAACTGCTGAGTGACTTTTGGACTAAATTATGCATTCCCACTCGCTTCGTTGACTACACTCGACGATCCCGGCCCCCTCATTGGCTGCAGCGGGGCCAATGAGGGGGCCGGCTCCTCTTCCAGGCTACATGGTCAGGCTACAACGAGCACCGGGGCAGGAAGACAGGAAGTGAGCGGGCGCCGACCTGGAACCACTTGGTGTGTCGCAGGGCTGCCAGGGCCAACAGACACGTGTGCCTGTCCAGAGACTCCCCCTCCTCCTGTTTCTCCTCCTCAGCCTTCACTCTCTGCGCTGCAGCGCTCAACACTGCCACAAAACAATAACAACCCAATGTAAAGAACAGAAACACAGCACCAACGCACACGCACGCACACACACACCTGCACACACGCGCACACACACACACACACACACAGACAGACAGACACACACAGACACCGGGTGACTGTGTGTGTGTGTGTCTGCGTGTGTGTGTGTGTGTACGTGTGTGTGCATGTGTGCGAGTGTGTCTGAGTGTGTGTGGGTGTGTGTGTGTGTGTGTGTGTGAATGTAGGCCATCACGTTAGCATGAGCGTCAGCGTGTGAGTTCACCGTACATACACGCACACGGACATACATGGGTGCTTTCCATGCCATAAAGTTGGGTCTTTTTACCCCTGTACAGATTGCAGTAAAACGTATGCTAGTATGTCGATAGTTCTTTGTTTTTTGTTTTATTTTATTTAGAACTGGGCATCAAGATACGACAAATAATGTTCTCCCTGCGTTGATACGAAAGGTAGTCGTCTGAATATTTTACGCTGTCGAATGCAAATCTGTACGGGGAAAAAAGCGATTGGGGGAGGAGAGGGGGTTTGGGCGGGGGGTGGGGGTGGGGGGGGGGCGGGAGGTCTTTGTGGGATGGGGAGCACCGACGGCCCCCTCTGGAAAAACAACACAAAACAAATACCGAGGGAGTCGTCCAGCGGCCCCTCCTCGTGTATTTGAAGAGGATCTCTCGGTCATTTTGACGGTCCTGTCCGGAGACGACGGGTCAAAATACGAGATGTTTTTTTTTTTTTTTTTTTTTGTGGTATTTTCTTTGTCCTTCGGCTCTACTTAAGACACGCTTGATTCGACAGGCCCGTCGGCGGCCAATGGGACGGGCAGCGGTTGGAACGAAACGAAAATAAAAAATAAAAAGGGGGGGGCAGAGGGTCTGTGTGGTCGAAAAAGCGAAAGAACCAAGCGCTCTTGAAGTAGAACTGGCAAGAAAATGTCGGACAGCGAGCCGGTCCTGAGACCCTTACACTCCGGGGGAGTGGGGGGGGGGAGGGGGGTGTGGAGGAAGGGCTGAGGTCAGAGCACGGTGCTGACCACCACAGAGCGTTCCCTGTGTCGAGAGGCGTTTGATTTTATGCCTTCCAACAGCTCAGGCGGGTGGAGTTGGCGCATGTGCCAGTGGACAGTTAAAAAACTAAAACGCCATGGTATGCAAGGCAAGCTCAATCAAACCTGATTATACACATCACGTGTAATTATGGATCCCATCGCAGGTCCTGCCGAGACCCATCGCTAACCTAGCCCTAACCTAGGGTTACCAAGTTACATTTAGTAAGCAGCGCGTCGCCAGCCAATCACAGCACGGTGGTGGGCGGGTCTTACCAGGATATGTGGTGGGATACATAATCACTCATAAATCATTAGGAGTGCGGTTAAAAGGGTGATATCCAGAGACGGGTATGTTATGTGAGGGACTATCAGGAGGTGAAGCACAGACAAAAAACCCTACTGCCCGTGAAAGGTAAACCTCCTTCCCATGTATATATTAAGCAGAAATGCCAACTGCACGGTAACCTGATTAGAGCATTCCTCACGCCTGATCTCTTTGTTTATCAGGACATGAGCACAATATAAGATTCCCTCTCTCAGATTAATATGGTAGAGGGAGAGAAAAGAGATGGGGAGATAGATTTAAAATGTAGCGGTAGAGAGAAGAGATGGAGAGAAAGAGAGATGTATATTGCAGAGGGAGAGAGATGGAGAGAGATAGAGATTTATATTGGTGTGTTTAAGCCTGTCAGAATGGTCCCAGCTGTACATCTAGTGGGCTATTACACGCACACACACACACACACCCGCACAGACACGAACACCACCAGCCCTCGCGCTCTCTCTCTCTCTCTCGCTCTCTCTGCTCGTCTCTTTTTCATTACCGCAGCGCCTCTGCATCCGTCCCCTGCTTTGAGTCGTCGCTCGTTCGTGTTTAGAGAAAACGTCCCCTGCGGTTCACTTCGTGTGACCTCTGATTGTCACTCCTACGCGTTCCTGATCGATCAAAGCCACCCGCTCTAATATTAGCCGAGGAAAGGCACACAGAGAGAAGCCTCTTTTTGTGCTCAGAATCTGAAGCACCGTGTGTCTATCTAAGTAGTGTCCACGTCGCTTGCCTAATCAATAGCATGATTACATTAGCGCGTGACATCGGCTAATCATTACATTGATGAGCCCCCCCCCATCCCCCCTGTGTCAAGTAAGAGGATGTTATTGACCCAAACATTAGAGGTCAAACATCTGCACGCCTGACATGAGTAGCGTTCGCCTGACTCCGGCTGCATTTGTTAGTCGTAACTGCATGTCACAGAATGTGTGCATGTCAGTGTGTGTGTGTGCATGTCAGTGTGTGCATGTCTGTGTGCATGTGTGTGCGTGCGTGTCAGTCTGCTTAAAGTATTATTAAATATTCATTATTATTAATTAAGTACAATTAGCAAGCACTCATTGGCGGAAAGCTAGTCATTTCCAGCTAATCTCGTGTGAAGCGGTGCGTGACGCGGGCAGCGATGGAAGCCACCAGGTGTTCAGCGCCAGATAAACTGGGGTTGCCGTGTGATGGCAGCGTGCACGCCAGCGTGTGTGTTTGTGTAAGCGCGGCTACGTGCTAATCTGTGTGGAGTGTGAGTTGAGTTATGAGGGCCTTAAACGTGTCACTAGTCACGCTGCCACTGAAGAGATCAATTCCCCGGCACCATCACACCACCCACGCACCCCCACACCCCCCCCACCCTGTGTAGGTCATACATCCTGACCAATCCGACACCTGAATGAGATAAAGGGGCATTCGTCAAAGGGTACAGCCAGACCTTGACCTGTCGTGGTCGAAATTCTGTATGTGTATGCGTGTCCTTCAATGCGTGCTTGATTGTGTGTGTATGTTTGAGTGTCTTTCTTTGCGTGCTTGATAGCGTGTGTGTGTGTGTGTGTGTGTGTGTGTGTGTGTGTGTGTGTGTGTGTGTCTCCACTTCGCAGTAAGAAGAGTGTCCTTGCAGGTGTTCCTGATGGCGGCCCCGCCGGCAGGGCTCTCCATAACGCTGTAGCGTTCGCCCTGATCTACAGCTCACCCTCGCCGCCATCTCTCATCGCTCTCCCACACCCGCGTGTCCAGTCAGACAGGAGCCACCGCAATGGATGGGTGGCTGTTATTGATTGCTCTGGCCTCCGCCCACGTACCCCCACCTTTCTCTCTCTCTCTCTCACACTCACTCGCTCGCTCTCTATCTCCACCCCCCCCCCCCCCCCCCACCTCTCATGACCTTCCAGATTAGGTCATCTGCCTTCTGCAGAAATGAGAGCATCTTTCCTTAAAAGGTTTTCAAATGCTGATTGTTGGCTATTATTTCTGTTAACGCTTATGAATGCGGTTCGAAAGAATGTATAGACTCACATTCACCACATGAATACCTTTCCTCGCTGAGTGAACCATCCATTTATCAAAGAGATGATTAGAAATGCTTTATTTGTTGCGGTCCGTTAAAAGGGTTTTTACACGCTTGAACTCACAAGCCATGCAAGATCCCAGACGATTTAAAGTCGCACCGATGTGGAACCATAAACTCGGCATAATTGGTAGCGCTTCAGATACTGCAGGCCTCAGTACTTTACATAGAGAGCAAACTCTTGGCTCTGAGGGGTCCCAACTCCCACTGGGAATGAGAGTTTGGACGTGATCTAGGGGGCCGAAACTAAAGGTTTAGTGGTTAGGAAATCTGGACCACGGCCCCTGCCTCATCGCCCGGTAACACGGCAACATCTCACAGAAGGAATCGTTGAAGGGAACAAAGCTGGGGTCGGTTCGGCGGATACGACAAAATGGCGGAAAAAAAAAACAAACATTACCGTGCTGGTCGCTCTACCACACTGTGATCCTACCTCGCACATCCTCCTCCTTGTTCTCCTCCTGCTCGACTCTCTCCTCCATCACGACCTTCTCCTCCGGCTCCTTCTCCTGTTGTTGTTGCTGCTGCTGCTGCTGTTGTTCCTGCTGCTCCTCCTCCTGCTGCTCCTCCTCCTCTCCTTCCTCCTCCTCCTCCTCCTCGTCCTCCTCCTCGTCCCTCATGGCGGGGGAGGTGAGCGTGATCTTCAGGGTGAGCTTGGGCTCCGTCGTGGTCCTCACCAGGATGGCCGCCTCCGGGAGGGAGCTGGTGACCTCGTACGTGCCGTCCGACAGCGTCTGCCAACGCGTCAGACAGAGGGGGACGGTTTCAAGAGGACGGCCGGCGGACCCAGGCTGTGCTCTGGACTCACGAAGCACAATGCACCAGTGGCCGCCCGCGTCCGAGGAGCGGCGGCTCGGTGGAAGCCTTTAAGGGTGTCTGAGCACACCTTGAATTCCAACAATACGTCACGTCTGTGCTCTAGCACAGACGTTCAAAGAGCCACCTCTTGTAAGACCTCTCCAGGAGGATCCCCTCACGCCTCTGCGGAACGCGTGTGGTCAGCGACGCTCTCACGACACGAGCGCTCGTCAGCTCTCTCGCTCTTCTGAACTCAAAGGACAAGCCTTGTTGTTGTTTTTTCAAAACACAGACAAACCCATTATCGCGGTAAACAATAACGAGGCACACTCTGCGTGCATTTCTTAACCAGATTACCAGGCGCTCTGTGATAGAGGTGATTAAAAAACGATTTTAAAACAAAACGCTTCATGTGAAAGCCGATAAAACTATTAATCCTCTGCAACACAACGTAGACATGCAACGATCAGGGTGTGTGTGCAATAATGAAGGTGCATGTGTGTGTGTGTGTGTGTGTGTGTGTGTGTGTGTGTGTGTGTGTGTGTAGGGATGCATGTGCACCCATCTATATTGCAGGCTTATGTAAACGTAACGCATAATTAAATAATGTAAAGTTGAGAGTGTGTGTGCGTGCATGCGTCTGACGTGTGTGTGTGTGTGTGTGCGTGCATGCGTGCGTGTGTGTGTGCGTGCGTGTGTGTGTGCCTGTGTGTGTCTGCGCGTGTGTGTGTGCCTCACCTGTATCTGTGTGGGCAGGTTCTGACAGACCGTGTCCAGCAGCGTCTCGGTGGGCTTGTCTTTACACATGAGGACCAGCTCCAGGTCCATGTCGTCCTTGATGAGCAGCCCCTTGGCCACCAGGCCGATCCTCAGCACGCCACACAGGGACCCGCCTCCGCCCGGCTCCCTGAGGAGGAACCACACATCAGCCCCTGGTGCAGCACTCCCTGACTGCCTTCATCAAAACAGGACGCCTTATATCAGTCCTGGCTCCTTATATCAGTCCTGGCTCGTTATATCAGTCCATGGCTCGTTATATCAGTCCTGGCTCGTTATATCAGTCCTGGCTCGTTATATCAGTTCATGGCTCGTTATATCAGTCCTGACTCGTTATATCAGTCATGACTCGTTATAACAGTCCATAGCTCGTTATATCAGTCCTGACTCGTTATATCAGTTCATGGCTCGTTATATCAATCTATGACTCGTTATATCAGTCCTGACTCGTTATATCAGTTGTTATATCAGTCCTGGCTCGTTATATCAGTCCTGGCTCGTTATATCAGTTCATGGCTCGTTATATCAGTCATGACTCGTTATATCAGTCCTGGCTCGTTATATCAGTTCATGGCTCGTTATATCAGTCATGACTCGTTATATCAGTCCTGGCTCGTTATATCAGTCCTGGCTCGTTATATCAGTCCTGGCTCATTATATCAGTTCATGGCTCGTTATATCAGTCGTTATATCAGTCCTGGCTCGTTATATCAGTCCTGGCTCGTTATATCAGTCCTGGCTCGTTATATCAGTCATGACTCGTTATAACAGTCCATGGCTCATTATATCAGTCCTGGCTCGTTATATCAGTTCATGGCTCGTTATATCAGTTCATGGCTCGTTATATCAGTCCTGACTCGTTATATCAGTCATGACTCATTATATCAGTCGTTATATCAGTCCATGACTCGTTATATCAGTCGTTATATCAGTCCATGACTCGTTATATCAGTCTATGACTCGTTATATCAATCCTGACTCGTTATATCAGTCGTTATTTTTCAGTCCATGACTCGCTATATCAGTTCATGACTCGTTATATCAGTCCTGGCTCGTTATATCATCCTGACTCGTTATAACAGTCCATGGCTCATTATAACAGTCCATGGCTCGTTATATCAGTTTATGGCTCGTTATATCAGTTCATGGCTCGTTATATCAGTCATGACTCGTTATATCAGTCATGACTCGTTATATCAGTCCATTATTTGTTATATCAGTCCTTAACTTCATTCATCTGGAGAAATCAAAGAGGGTCTACTATGCAGAATATTCTGTTGACCAGGCAGTGCAGTAGACTTCTAAGTGAATTGACGTTCAGGTTATCAAGGCATAAAAATATTCCTTTTAACGAGTTGAGTGCCACTTAGTTAATAATGCATCTGGTTTCAAGTCAACTGTGAATGCATTTGTTCTTCGTGGCAATCAACTCATCTTTCAGGCAGTTGGTTTCCTGCATTGAATGAGGCTCCTTGCTTAACCATCTGCAAAAGGTTCAAACTCTAATCGTCTGGAAAATATTTTTTTAAAGTAAAAAAATATTAAAACCTGCCCTGTGCCCTGCCCTGCATCTTCACAGCAGCAGTTTATTTGTTCAAACACATCTAAAATGATCAGTGTCTAAAATAATACACATTCAAAACACTTACGCACAAATAAAACGTGATGCATAATTTGCATAAAGCCTATACTTTAACCTTTGACGAAAAGCAAAATATAATAATTACATATATGCTAAGTAGTTCTTTAACCAGGCAGAAACGGAGGAAGGTTAGCGCTGAACGCTCCTGCCTCTTAGCACGCCTTCGAAACCACCCCATTCACCCCCTCCATCATGCCCTCCATCGCCATGGCGACGGGCTTCGTACCTGTATCCGTCTGCCTCTTCCTCCTCCCCGTCTGCGGGCTTGTCTCCGGGCTCGTCCCCTGTGTCCTTGGCCCCTTGGTCCTTGTCCCCTGGGTCCTTATCCGACTTGGCGCCGGGCTCCGCCGGGCTGCTCGCCGCCACGCCGCCGACGCCGTTACTGTTGCTCCCGTCCAGCCAATCGGAGACCTGCTTGAGGGCGCACTCCACGGTCGAGACCAGCGATTGGACGGCCTCCAGGTCGTGTGAGGACGGGTAGATGGTGGAGTGCTTTGCCATGACATGGCGGTCGTCGTTACCGAAGGAACGGAAGGACCTCTGGGGGGGGGGGGGGAGCAACACACACACGGGGGAGACTCTGATGAAGCACCGGGAGGCAGTGATGTGGCGCAATAGGACAACACGTTCACATCCCAAACGTCCAACCAAGAGCTTGTTTGTCCTTCGTCGGTTTGCTCTTTGTTTCGTCGGTTAGATGGGGGATAAAAACAAACAGGACTTGGGACATTTAACAGGAAGGAGCAACACGGGCACAAGCACAGACACGCGCAGAACACCAGTTCCATCTGAGACGCAACGCCAGCACTCTTGAGGACTGCAGTGACGGATTAGGCTTTAATCAATCACAGCGGGACGCTCTGTGTAACCACCGGGGACCCGGCCGTGCCTCTGTTGCGTTCTCCAAAACAACCGCCGCACAGACATGCACACAATTATACAAAGATGCATACAGTGTATTGTATCGACGCACACATAATAACAGAATAACAGGCACACATGTTGTCACCGCTGATGAAAGGTCCGATCAGCACATGCTTGTTGTACTGGGGGGGGGTGTGGGTGTGTGTGTAAATTACCCCTCATGTGAATGACACATTTATCATCAAGAGATCAATTTTAACCTCCATGACAGATCCCATTTAATTACATCAGCCGTGGCAACCAGCTCATAGGCACAGGGCAGGTGAGATCCAATGAGCCAAACATATCTCTCTTCTTGCACACACACACACACACACACACACACACACACACACACACACACACACACACACACACACACACACACACACACACACACACACACACACACACACACACACACACACACACACACACACACACACACCAGCTGCCCTAATTCAATCAGTAAACTGGTCCATAGTTAATATATGCTTCTTCCTCTCTGCTGCTCTCCATGAGATTAAGGAGGAAACGGGGGGATGAGAAGGGTGAATACTAATAAAGGGAGGGCTAGAAAAATATGCCAGAAAAAAAAAGTTAAATATAAAGCGTAGGCATGGAGCCAGGAGTTTTTTTATGATCTATATTCCTTAAACGGCAGTAGTGGGCTATGTCTAAGGGATTATGATGTAAAACTCTGATGGGGGTTGATCGTATCGCAATGCGGAAGCTACACAGCGTCGGTGAGGCCACACACACACACACACACACACACACACACACACACACACACACACACACACACACACACACACACACACACACACACACACACACACACACACACACACACACACACACACACACAGGAGAGAGAGGGAGCGAGAGACGGACAGAGACACACAGACAGGCAGAGGGGAAAGCACTGGAAGAGGGAAGATAAGAGAGAGAGACAGAGGGAGAGAGATAGAGAGAGAACAGAGACAGAGGGGGAGAGAGACAGAGAGAGAGACAGAGAGAGAGATAGAACAGAGACAGAGGGGGACAGAGACAGAGGGGGAGAGAGACAGAGAGAGAGAGACAGGGAGAGAGAACAGAGACAGAGGGGGAGAGAGAGAGACTGGGGTAGTCTGAGAAAGAGAGAAGAGAGACAGAGGGAGAGAGATAAAAAGAGAGACTGGGGTCTGTGATAAGAGAAGAGAGACAGAGATAACGAGGGAATAGTAACCAAGGGGGAGTGGAGAGAGCGAGAGCGAGAGAGACAGAGTTTATAAGTGGTGCTTCAGGGGTGACTGTTATGTTAGCGTTGCCCAGCTGGTTTTTAACGAAAACGATTAACTCGTTGGTAATTCATCCAAGTAACGAATTGTGTTTCACTCTTTTGACGTGTATATTTAATGAACAATAAAATAAAAATAATCCAACGGTCGATGGTTAAAATGGAAGGGAATGAAACGCAACGTTGTCAGTCTCAGATGGCGAGAGCAATAAGTCTGAGTTCAATCAATCGCACAGCGCTCAGAATACGAGTTAATGGACTGCGATCCACCGGCGCTGCTCTCAGGGGGCAAAGCGGCGTCATGAGGGCTTTCAGAACTACTGGGTCAAAAACAACCTCATTTGATTCAGCTGCACCGCACTTCAAATGACGGACGGTGTGGTGGATGCCGTGTTGCGTAACGCGCGCCCACGTTGTGAAAACCGTGTCGTACGTCGTACGAGTGCATGTACATGTTTTGTGTCCCTCGATCGCGTTAGTTAAAGGGCGACGTCCCGCCACTGTGTGTGTGTGTGTGTGTATGTGCGGATGACGTCGTGTCAGGTAGTAAGGAGTCAGCTGAACCTTCTCCAGGTGACGGCAGCGTGGAGGAGGCCCCGCCCCTTTCTCGTCGACGTCGGCATGACGCGGTGGTCTCTCTGTTTTTGCTTGTATTTCTGTGCTCATGGCCCCGCTCCGCCTTCTGTAATCCACGATATATAATCCAAATAGATCCATGTCATGTCAAAAGTAAAATCGGATTCATCTCCGGTGTCATTTGAGGGGGATGAACGAAAAAAGCAATTTGTATAAAGGAACAGGATCAACTCTAATCGAAGCGATCGGCAGTTCTGAGTTTGTGTTGACCGGGACATTGTAAATAAAGTACTATTAGGGGCTATGGTGTAAAGGGACTGTGTGTGCGTGTGTGTGTGTGTGTGTGTGTGTGTGTGTGTGGCGCTACTTAACAGGCGACGACTGGCCGGGTTTTATGAGCCGTTGCTAATAGGAGCTTCCTCTGCCATAAACCGTGTGCTGTAACGAATGCTTCTGAGTGTGAGTGAGAGAGAGAGAGAGAGAACGTGAGTGTGTGTGTGTGTGTGTGAGTGTGAGCGTTATAGATCTATGGAGGGCCGGGGGTGTGGGGGGGATGGGTCCCACATCTAAATCATAGCAGTTACAGCTGACTCCTTGACAGGTCCTCTTGGAGCTGGGTTGGGGGTGGGGGTGGGGGGGGGGGGGGGTCGGGGTAGTGTTGCACGCGCCGCCGCCGCTGAAACGATACGCCACTGCTTGGCCCTGTAACCCGCGCTGCAAGCGCTGGTTATTACAGGGACCTCGTTCCTGGAACCACCGCGGGGGGGATCTCTCCACGATGTCATCCTGTCATCGTGTCAGGTGAAACGCACAGGTCGGGGGCTTATAAACCCGACGTGTTTATAACGCCGAGGACACCACCGCCACGGCACCAAGTCGCAATTTTGGATTTTCGACTTGTGGCAAAAATCACAACGATAACACAACCGAATCCCCTTTCGCCGTAGCGTTGCCATCCGTGACCCGGTGCACAGTGCAAATTCATTCCTGAGTCACTTGACATTGAGGTTGGGGGTTGCGCGAGCTTGCGTACGGCGGGCGGTGCGGCTTCCCTTCTGAACGGGATTGCAGCGTCCTGCTCGCCTGGCGGGCGCGGTCGAGCGCGCGTTACCTGCTCTGAAGTGTGACCAGCGCCACGGACCCGGGCGGCGGGACTAGCGTGACGACGCCGTGCCACAGTGCCCTTGAAGCCGCTGTGACACGCCAACGTGAGGAGAGCGATGCGCACTCACTCAGCTGGCAGTGAGTGAGTGAATGCAAAATAGGTTCATCAGTCATTCCCTCTCATCTCTGCCTCACTAATGGGGAGTGTGTGTGTGTGTGTGTGTGTGTGTGTGTGTGTGTGTGTGTGTGTGTGTGTGTACTAATTCATAAGACCATCCTGTGCTTTATTCATGCAAAACCAGGCGACACCAGAGGCTCGTCGGTGGCAGACATCAGCAGGTTCCTGTACCTCGTGACGCCGCCACCACCGCGACAAAGCTGCACAGTATTGTTGTTCCTCTTCCTGAGATCCCGCCGGCACGGAAGCAGTCCGGCGCGCAGACATCCTGACAGTCAACCATTACAGGCTCAACATGGAGGGAGACGCACACACGCAGCGATGCAAAAACATCACACGGAGAGCGAGGTGGTCATGGAGGGCTATTTGTGTGAGCAGAAATAATATGGTAGCCTGCTACGGTCTGAGGGAAGGGGGGGGGGGGGATTTAGAGGAAGAAAATGGTCCATCTAACACGACAGATTCACCTGAAATACTGTTCTTTGTGGAAGAAGAAACCTTTTGAATGTTTAGCCTGCTGAGAGAAATTGGAGTCAAACTCGAGAAAGAGCAGAGCTCACTTTTGAAAGGCACTGAATGATTTCCCTTGCTAGGCAGGCACAATCGTAGACGCCTCTTAAACCAACTGTTAGGGGTTACATAAATAAACCTGGCTGTGGGCGTGTTTACCGTCCGAGCTCAGTACTGCAGCTATAGCACCATTGGTCACTGTGAACAAAACCACAATCAACACCCTTCAGTCTTGTACATTTTATATATAGCCAACTTGAGCGCTTTCTGTGTCAATAAAACAACATATGGGATACAGATTTGTACAAAATCTACAAAACAACCAACCAACCACACGATTTCACACTTTCTCCCGACCACACAACATCTGTGTGTGTGCAAATGTTTTTAGCTGTTTTTTAACCCCCCCCCCCCCCCACACAGACACACACACACACACAGACACACACACACACACCCTATTCATCCTCAGACAGGGAGACCAATGTTACGTAAACGCTCAAGCGAGCGTTCACAAATGAAACACAAGTACATCCACACCTAGGGACCCTGCTCCCAAACAGTCCCAAACCGGGGAGGGGAGGGGGGGGGAACGCAAGGCCCCGGCCCGATGTGTGATTACCCTGAGTCGACACCGCTGCCGTGCTGCCTCTCCACGGGGACGCCGCTTCCGTCGCCCCCCCCCCCCCCCCCCCCTCGCCACACACAGACGTGCTTCTCTCAGGCACCGAATCAACAGCTCAGCCCTCCACTTTTGCATAACCATCTGCGCCCGCTCCCCCCCTTCTCAACCCGAGGCTTTGCAGCAACCCCACTATTGGTTATAGACGTGAACACGCGAGTGAGGCACGACTCCCTCTCGCCCCGATCGCCCGGACGCAAGCTCACGAGGCGGGGAGGGGCGAGTTAAAGGAATAACACTAACCGAGTAAAAAATTAGAAGTGGAAGGAGATAAATTGATGAATAATAAATGAATATAAATGCCCACTCTCCTGTAACATTCAAGTGGGCCGGTGGGGGGGGGGGGGGGGGGGGCTGCATTAAATATTAATCCTTTGATTCATGTGCACCAAGCTTTGCCCGTGCATCCTTTACATTGTGCAGCCTGCAGCCTCCACCACCACCACCACCACCCTCCCCCTTTTACACCAGCCCCCACGCAGGGAGCACACCTGCCATCGCCCGGCCACTCCCAGATCCATCTCCTTCCATCACCTCGGGGAGGTACCGGAGAGACACAACAAGGTCGTGCCTGGTTGGTTGTCTCAGCGCAGCTGCCCACCCCCCTCCCCCTACTTGACGCCTAACAGCAACTTGGACATCTCTTTAAAGACCTCCTCCATCATCCTCCAAAGACCACGTCCCCAGCCGCCACATTACGGCTGGGGTTGTTTGTTATGCATCTAATAAGCATGTCGTTAGCTCGTCGTATCAAAGCGCGGACATAGGGGACTTTTGACTGGCACCGAATGTATGATTGAAATATTGAACAAAAACAAAGACAACTAGAAAGGGTCCAAGCGAACACACAAGTGGACTAAACAAATGATTAGGCCAATAAGCCTATGCCACTTATTAGTGGGCACGTGTGCTTCACAGCCTGTTGGATTGAAAACAAGCCGAGCCGTGACGACCGAGCCTGAGAGGGACCAGGGGAAAATCTGTCCGTCCGTGTCCTCGGTCCTCTGGCCTACACAAATGCACTGTAGAGCACACACAAGGTTCACACTCTCCCTCTGCAGCGCTGAACTCTGAAAGCAGGGCGGCTGACACCGCGGTGTTTCAGTCTTGTTAACCAGAATCACAGCGTAGAGTAAGGGTCCATAGAGCAGCGCGACGGAGTAGAGGAGAACAACAGAGCAGTTGGAACATGAACCCCATTAGAATAATACGGCAGAGGAGTGGAGAAGGAAAAGTGGAGCAGAAATAAAGGAAAAAAAAGAGAAAAAAGATAATGGTGCAGAATTATCAGAGCAGCGTGGAACAGAACCGACTTGAAAAGAGCAAAAGCGTATATTGTAGGGAGGTAATTATGCCACAGTGGGCCAGTAAAAGAATGAAACTTTAGGAACACATTCCAAAATAAGGCCTTGCGCACATGCCATGATTTATTCTCCCTGCCACACACACACACACACACACACACACACACACACACACACACACACACACACACACACACACACACACACACACACACACACACACACACACACACACACACACACACACACACAGCCAAAAAGCGCAAGTAAAATTTTTTCTCTATTTTTACTAATATATATTTCATTAATACTCAGGATCAGATGTTATAATCCCTTGTGCCAAAATCCAAGGAAATCACATATTCAGAAGCCCCTGCCCAAACCAACCTTATAAGCACGCTGGCCACTGAACTACCAACCAATGGTGAAAAACACAAGACAAATGGCCCAACTAACAGCAGTATGCAGTATGAAAATATATAAAAATATATAAAAACATAGAAATACAGAGACAGCAGGGATTTATTGGACGTCATTGACTAAACAACAACGTTACCCTAAGGCGAGCCAATGCAGTATTCCAACGTGATCAGCATGTTTTTTCCGTTTATATTTCCTGATCTGTTGACATATCTCTACACTCAAGAAGCAATGCCATTCTTCAGGGCGGGCTGTGGCTCACTGTGTCTGATGACCCTACTTGTATTCATGAATGGCATAGCGTTATGTCTAGCTAACAACTGCAAGCCTGCCTGAGGTGCAACACTGTGCTTTACAGTTCTCCCAAGCACCTGAGACGTCAGCTCTTGAACAGACTCTTGGTTAAATGTCAGCTCGCTTCATGTTACCCGAGAAATCATCCAAGCACTTCAAGTGGTGTTTGGCAACATGGGGCATATCGCATTCAGGGATAACAACGACTGTGGCTGGCTCCGCCCACTTAGCGCCAAAAAGAAAACCCTACGCGCCATGAGAAAAGATTTCCTAGTGAGCAGGAAAACGCTTTGGCGAGCACGAGGGCAAAGGCAGTTCGACGTGTTTTATATGTGTGCTCAATAGAAGGTTTTCTCCTCACAGGCTTTATTATGGCGCTTGCCAGCAGAGAAATACTGCCTGCAAGTGCAGTTAAAGTTTTAATATGCCGACATACGTTTAATTCAAGGTGGCATCCATTTCACATCAAGCCATATTAAAGAACCATGCAAGTAGGTACATACAGTACAACAGTGTGTGTGTGTGTGTGTGTGTGTGTCACTCCGCAATGAAACAAGGGACAGAGCCAGTTAAAAAGGATATACAACAGAAGGTCAATACAGGAGGAGTGTGTGTGTGTGTGTGTGTGTGTGTGTGGTGGGCTGATTGAGGGGTGTGTGAGTGTAGCATCCTGGCAAGGTCATCGTGTGCTTCTCTGCATTAAAGCAGCAAAGGTCTGACTAAAGTGCACTCGCTCCCTTTGAGAGAACACACACACACACACACACACACACACACACACACACACACACACACACACACACACACACACACACACACACACACACACACACACACACACACACACACACACACACACACCTTATGTGACAAAAACACCCTCATTAGGCTGGATAATTTATGAGCCCGGCACCGTACCCTGCTCTGCCCAGTCCAACACTTAGCTCCTCCCCCTCCCCCGTCTCTACCTTATGTACTTATTGTTCTCCCCTCCTCCCTCCCTCCCTCCCTCCGCCTCTCCTCAGAGCCTCATGGTCCTCCTCCCTCCTTCCTTCTCTCGTTCTAGTTTTTAATAATTCATCTTATGATCCCCCTCCCCCTCCCTCCCCACAGAGCATCTGTACCCAACCTCACAAGCCAACACCATTAATCAATTCCTTGTCTGCGTTCCCCGCCATCTTGTTCCTAACCTCTCTCTCTGCCGATCCCTCATCCCCCTTTCTCTCCCTCGCCCTCCCTGCCTTGTATCCCTGGTCCTCCAATTTATTTCCGTCGGCTCCTTTTTCCCCCCCCCTCTTCATCCTCATCTACTTCTTCTATTCTTTTTCCTCCTCCTCCTCCTCCTCCTCCTCAATGTCTCTCCTCATCCGTTCCTGTCACCTCCTCCGTCAGACCGCTTCATCTCGCCTGTGCGCTGCCCAATAACAGGACGGGCCCTTCGCAATGGGATTTCATTCTGACAGCCATAACCATGTGTGTGAATTAACCACTCTATTACCCTGTGGCATATTAACCTGTCCATTATCCTGTACAGTACCATTTCATCAACACAGTGAACACCAGCAAGAAGCCACGTCAACTCCTTATTTTTCCCATCATGATTATGATTTCTTTCCGTCATAACAAATGTATTATTTCCTCGACCCTTTCTCCTCCTCCTCCTCCTTTGACCTCCTTTAGTTCCTCCGCCCTGGCCTCTCAGCCCTCCTCTCCCTGCAGATAAGCTTCTCTACAGGCCTCGCGCCGCCTCTCTCCTCTCTCCTCACCACACAATCTACACTCCTGTCTGCAGCCACTCCTACCAGTTATCTCGTTCACACACACACACACACACACACACACACACACACACACACACACACACACACACACACACACACACACACACACACACACACACACACACACACACACGTCTTGTATAGAGAAGGTTATCTAATTGAACCATCACAACATCCAGTCTGGCAAAAGTGTTCACAGACACAGTTGGGGATAATACTCTTGAGCTTGGACACACACACACACACACACACACCCAACAAAACACACACACACACACACACAAGTGACTCACCATGCCTGCGGAGGGGCGGTGGTTCCTTGCTATTCCGTTACCGTGACACCCACTGCGGAGGTCACTCTGTGCGTGTAGGGGTCGGGGGGAGGGGGGAGGGGGGGAGGGGGGGGGGGCCTTCAGCGGTCGGGGGTCAGGACGTGGCGGTCGGCCTGCTAGCCCTCCACATGTGCTGCTCTGTCATTCAGCCCCTCTGCTCCAGGACCAGGGTCTAGAGAAAGAGGAAGAAGAAGAAGAAGAGGAGAAAGAGAAAGAGAAAGAGAGAATATTCACACAGAATTTACTGCTTCTTTGAGGATAGCTTAAAGAAGACATTGAAACATTATGAAAAGTTGTGGTTAAGAATGTGGTTTTTTTCAGCACCAAGACCGGGTACGCAGGGTTAATAGGGTATTGGGGTACACGGGGTACACCCATGTAAAGCCCAACACACACACACACACACACATTCATGACATGATCTGGCAGGGGGCCAACGGATGGGAAATAAACAGAAAACTGGTCTTTCCCAGTGATACTCATCGACTATTGCTTCATGTCACACAGTTTTAAACATGTTGCATTTCAGATGAGGAACGGGAAAAAGTGGTCACCAAACATCCGTGGACATATTTACCTTCACAGCGTTGAAAGAGTCACAAATGAACAGCCTCCCGAGTCTGTCTACAGACTCAACACGCGTCAACCTGTTGTTAATTGAGTCCTGGCACTGGCCCTCACACACACACACACACTCAAACACATATTTCCAAACACGTTTTCCACTGTTCCTCTCCAGAGCCCAAAAGGAAACCCAGGAAGAGCGATCCACCCTAGCTGGTGTGTGTATAGGAACAAACCGGCTTGAGCCCTGATTAGGACAGACACAATGCTCCTGTTCACAACACGTAACGTCAACAGCGCCGCCGCTGACAGTACACAGACACATCTGGCTGCACTTAAGAGCAGACCACTGACATTTATAGAGCTCTCTGTGTGTGCGCTTGTGTGTGTGTGTATACTGGTGTGTGTGTGTGTGTGTGTGTGTGTGTGTGTGTGTGTGTGTGTGTGTGTGTGTGTGTGTGTGTGTGTGTGTGTGTGTGTGTGTGTGTGTGTGTGTGTGTGTGTGTGTGTGCATGCTTGTATGTATGCTTGTGTGTGTGTGCTAAAAGTGTGTCTGTTTTTGTGGGTGTGTTTGTGTGGGTTTGTGTGCGAGTCAAAATGAAGGACATTTTGAAATGCAGGATAATATATTTTTTATTTTCCTGCAGTCGGCTACTAATAGAATAAAGTCCTTGTGCATTATAACCGCTTGACCCTCAGGTAAGATCAACTATTCTAGGTTCAACCTGGAATGGTACGTTCCTTTGGAGGATTAAACAGTAGGCTCTGAGCTCAGCGGGAAGACAGCGAGAGAGAGGGCGGAGAGAGAGAGAGAGGGCGGAGAGAGAGAGAGCGGAGAGAGAGCGGAGAGAGAGAGAGAGAGCGAGAGCGAGTGTGCAGGGCGATGAAGAGGCAGTGGCCTCCGTCCGATCAGCCCAAACGATCAGACCAGCAGCCCTGCCAGGTGGCCTGGCAGGCCAGAATCCTGGCTTCACCTGGAGAAGGAAGCCTCTTACGTTCTCCCCACCTCTATTCACTCCTCAGGCAGCTAGCCATGTCATGCTAACAATTACCTCTTGGAAACACCTGCCAGGGAGGCCTCGTCTGTCTGTCTGTCTGTCTGTCTGTCTGTCTGTCTGTCTGTCTGTCTGTCTGTCTGTCTGTCTGTCTGTCTGTCTGTCTGTCTGTCTGTCTGTCTGTCTGTCTGTCTGTCTGTCTGTTACCTGACAGCCAGAGCTACCACAGCCGGTCCACGAGAACATTATTTGGGCAGACACAATGTCCGTGCCAGCTTTAATTATTTGCTCCTTATCAGAAAGCACAAATAGATCACACATGGATCGGCCATGAAGGGAATGCTGTCCTCCTTTTGGTGTGATTATGGGGGCAGCTCAGACACACATGTACAGAACTACTCAAACTCTACGCCCCCTGTTGGGAGGGAGACGTCTGGCTGTGAGCTGTGTGTGTTGCTGTGTGTGTTTCTCTGTGTGTGCGTGTGTGAATTATATACAATCACACAATTTGTGTGTGTGTGTGTGTGTGTGTGTGTGTGTGTGTGTGTGTGTGTGTGTGTGTGTGTGTGTGTGTGTGTGTGTGTGTGTGTGATATACAATCACGTGTGTGTGTGTGTGTGTGTGTGTGTGTGTGTGTGTGTGTGTGTGTGTGTGTGTGTGTGTGTGTGTGTGTGTGTGTGTGTGTGTGTGTATTACAAATGTGAGTGAGTGACAGGTGTGTGTGTTCTTAACCTCCTCCATCAACAATTTGTACCAGGGTGCCTCGCACCCACTCTGAGTTACCACCCCCCCACACCCCACCCCAGTCATTAATGTGTAATTGTAGGTTTCATGTCAGAAAGAGAACTGAAAGTGTGAGGATCTGTGTGCGGCATTCTCATGAACACAGGAATATATACAGCACACCTTCACACAACACGTACACGCTGTGTGCTCACACCCACACAAGGTATACACTCCTACAAACTCACTCTCACACACTCATTACTTGCACAGCTCCCTATGGAGCTGGGAGGGGAATTAGTGGGAGGGCGAGAAATGAATGAAGAAGTGAGAGAGAGAGAGGGATGGGAATGAACATTCACTCAGAGTCGCAATTTGCACCTTTCAGTTCTTATAAGCATCATAGCCACTGAGCGGTGCAGGGTCCAAACTGAACGGCAAAGAGAGAATAATAGAATTATGTGTCTCTTTCAGAGGCTCCGGCGCGGGATACGACAGGCAGAAAGGCCGCTCTCGGAAAAACACCACGTCTTCTTGGAACGTCTCTATAGCACACCCACACCGTCTGTGGGTGATGACGGGAGGGTGGGGCGCTAGGACAGGCACGAATAACAGATCATACACACGGAACCCGTCAAGGGAAGTGAAGGGCTGAAGACGCAACCTTTACCCAAAACAGTTTTAAATATTCTGAGGGGAGGCCATAAATACTTGAATGGAAGTTGATCTTTGGTGGTGGATGTTTACATTTGGTTTCTATTTCATTTGACCGCTCTCTATTTCTGCCCTTGGAAGTGCGTTGGCGTTCGGTGTATTCATGCATGTCCTGATATTTCAGACACTGATATGTTTCATTCACTCTTATAAGCCACTGGTCAAAGGGCCGTTCTGTGCAGGTGTGACCGGGTCCAGTAAACATTGAGGCTTTCCCTTTTTGACCTGCTTTTCTTGGCCCGCCTGTGGAAACGCGTGGCAGAAATACACGTTTGTTAGTGTCACGCGTTTGCATGCAAAACGACACACCCAAACCGAGCGCACATTGTTAGGACAAGATAATAGTCTGGTTGAGTAGGAGATAAAACACACGCTCACACAGACACCCCTCTGTTACAACGGGGCGTACCGATGGTAGCTTTTCCTCATCATGACAATGATGTTAAAAAGAGAGTGGAGGGCATGAGGGGGAAATGCTGCACAATTAATCACAGGGAGAGAGAGAGAGGGGAACAATAAACCAGGAGCAGGGGGAGAGAGAGAGACAAAGAGCGAGTGGGAGAGAGACATTTGTCTAAAAGAGGAAGCTTGACAGTTCAGCGCTAGTACAGAATGAAAGCGTGGCTTGGTGTCATGATGATGATAAACAGAGCATACGAGCACAAAAGGAGACTTCAGAGAGTGTCTAAGATAGATATTGTACATGCCAATATAACAACTGATCCTGTGCCAGCGACTTGATTGGGCTCAGACGCCTTAGGCCCTAGATTCCTCCCTACTGGCCTAATAACCACCAACTTTACAACCTACATTTCTCATCCCCATCCCAAGTCACTCATTACAACCTATTCAGGGTACAAAAACTGCCTTCCTCTCAATGTGCATTACTTTAAAACTACCAGGAGAACTTAATGTAAACAAGACTCATTTGATTTGCTTGAATCACTTCCTCTTTAAGCCTTCTGTCATGACGCCATGAGACTCCACATCTCAGGTAATTTGCCAGAGGACACCAGAACAGCACCCAGCCGTCTGAGCAAAAGCAGATGATGGCTGGTCCTCTCCTCTTTCAGAAAGCGCTAGGACATAAATAGTCCTTTGCTGACAGCCGAGTGTTTACTTGTTTCTGGTGACAGGAAGTTTTCAAAGCGCACAACAGATGCTGATGTTTGTCTTTGGGTGTCAGAAAACTGAAGGTATTTCTTCAACTTTTCATGTTTACACCCAAAATAACAGCAAGAGAACATAAACCCAAACAAGAGCCCAAACCGAAGAAGTATTTTCTGTTAGGATCAAGATTTATAAGAGTTCCTTTAGCTGGCCCTATTCCTTGTGAGAGAAACTGCCTTTTGTTTGTGAACGCTTAATTGCGTCATAAAAAAGATAAGGTATTTTTTTTTGCCAGCCCGGGATACAGACTCTCTTCACAAACAAGACAGCTCATTCCTAGATCGAATCTCCTAAATGGCCATAAAGACCTGGTTCCTTCCCATACATTTATTTCCTAGATAATCTTTCCAGATAACATAGATGCATTTACCAGAAACACATCACAACACTTTGCCCCAGAGTCCTCCTTCCATTACAAATGTATTTTCCTTTTAAGAAATGTAAGACAATGTGTACATCCGTCATAGACAGCACACATGGCTCACAAACAGGAAAAACTGCTTCCATTGGAACTTGTATTATATTTCCCGGGATCCCTTTCCTTCCTGGGTAATCCAAGAAGAGGGAATATGGGGGTATTGGGCACAGATAGAGCTGTTCCAGCCTCATGAAAACATATCCCTTCCCTGAGATCTATTTCACCCCCCGTCGATGTATTGATGCATGCTCCTAAAAATACAAGGGTTGATGCTCCATCCCATAGGCCTATATCAAAAACAGACAATCTATATCAGAGCCGTCTTGGTGAAACCCTTCCTGGTCCAGCCCTGTGAAATGACCAGGCTGCACTTTTGCTGACAAAGGAACAGGAAAGAGATAAAAACACGGTTTCCTTTGCGCTGAAAGAAAGTAGGCTGGGCTTGTTTTGAGGGGAGTGTTTCTGAATGTTACATCACAGTCGTAACTTGATCCCGCCTGAGTTTCAACAATTCACCACTCATCACTTTCTAACATGATGTCAGCGGGTACAAAGGTTGAACATGTAGGTGTTCATATGCACACCGTATATATCACAAAAAGGCCACAAAGTCTACCTTGCAGGGAACCTGACTTCTCCTGAGAACCGAAGCGCTAGCACACTTTATCCTCTTCCTGTTGCTCTGTCAGCAGAAACCCCCCTCATGGACGGACACACCTTCGCCAACACAAGCACACTGCAGTGGCTGTAAGTATCTCACTCTAATGATGCAGGCATATGCATCTGGATGGCAGTATACACATCATCTGCTGCATGTCTTAAGACAGAAGCTGTTTACCCACTCGGAGGATAAAGTAGGATTGGTGGGGGGGGGTACAAAATACAAATCAAAATGTGTAATTCATCGCTTCCAAAACCATTGTATTGTCATGTTGACTCTAAAAATAATCTAATTTCACACCACAAGATTTACAGAATCACAATAATTAGACAACACATATTGGCACTCGAAAATCATAATACCCTATTGTGAGGAAGTAAAAAGCCCTTTAATAATTGGTTGTTATGGTAACCAGCCGGGTAACCAGGCAGCAACACCGCTGTGTGTCACCTTGTTGGACTGGTACAGGCCAGGGGCGGCCGGGGTCACAGTATTGATGTTCTGGTGGAGACCAGAGAAAGTGCTGAGGTAGCTTCTGGGAGGGAAATGGATTACATGGGAAATGGGACCATAAGCTGCCACGTTAAATTATTAAAATGGAGTGAGAGGAGTGTGTGCATATGGGCGAGGGCATTTCTCCCTGTCAGCAGGTCAGCCTTGGAGGGGAGTGGGGGTCAAGGGCCTATAAAAGGTCAGATGCATTTACACTTTTAGTGTGTGTGTGTGTGTGTGTGTGTGTGTGTGTGTGTGTGTGTGTGTGTGTGTGTGTGTGTGTGTGTGTGTGTGTGTGTGTGTGTGTGTGTGTGTGTGTGTGTGTGTGTGTGTGTCTCTCAAGGTCAACTGTGTGCTGTCGTGTTCTGGTAGGTTGGTCGATAAGCACTTGTCCGGCCAAATTCTCTATAGGCATCTGCTGGTGTTACTTTCAAAAGAGAATAAACGCTTCCTAATGATTTTGTGTGATAGCCTACATTGTGTTAGAAATAACATTAATTATGAATGTGAATAATATTCAAAGCTCCGTAGCTTCTGTTATAATAAACGTGTGGTTTAATGGACGATAAGACTTAAAAAGACAGGAGGAACACCCTGGTTTTCACAACTGTGAACTCCAGGATGACCGCCTCACTCATCTCCAAACTATTAAACACCATGTCGAATAAGTCCTTGGTCTGGCAGCGTTTGGCCAGAGAGGTCGACAAAGTCACACAACAAAGTGTGTTACTGGAAATTAGCACCGCAGGCGAGCGAGAGACGTGAGCGTAACGGAGGCGTAGCAATTCACACCGCCGCCGTTTATTTTGCTATATTTTCAAGATTCATCAGATAACATCATAACCGAGACGCTTCAGAAACGCTTGAAAACAGAAGTGAAGCGTAAAGTTAAGCTTTGGTCGGCAGTGAGACAGGCGTAGAACGCTGCCGGTGTGAATCAGTGCACTAGTTTGAATGGATTCTATCTCTAGCTGAAGTCGGACGTCTGACGGCCGACTAAAAAACGCGTCTAAAACGGCTCTGGTGTAAATTGGCCTTTAATCTTCTGAAAACGGTAGGCATACTTTTTGTCGTCTGCGTTGCTCCATCAACTTTTGTGTTTAATGCTCGATCGCCTTTCAGTATTGGACGAAACCGACCTGGCTGTCACACATCACAGCGTCATCGATTGGGACTGAATATATTAAACACAGAACAAAAACAAGGAATCCAATCTTCTGACGCGTTGTCTTTCTCCATGAGTGGATCTGAAACCCACCGACTGCCTCCAGGCCGCACTAACGTCATGTTTACGCTAGCAGGTAGAGTAGAACACACTATGGCAGATTATGTCAATCTAGAGATAACGTGCAGATTTTTTTTGTTCTAATTTCTTTCACCCAATCGATTTGCCGTAGAGTCGGATCGAATCTCAGTTGACCAAGTTTTTCTCTGACTACGGCCCTAAAGACACACGTGTTGATGTGCACACATCTTCATGACCACTATTCACTCACTCCACCTCTTCATGTAATAGAGATCTCCGAAAAGGATGGTACACTTTGTGTCCTCCCACAGCCACCCCTGCACGCAGTACCCAGCGGTGTGCAGCCTGTTCTACTGGTACCCTGCTCCCACTAGCGGGGCTTGAACAGCAGGCTAGTCTTTCTGAGGTTGCGCAGCCATGCTGGCGCTTTATCTAATGCTGAATAGTGAATAGGTACTCTGATGTAATAGGGCCTAATGGCCCCTCGATGGAGTCCACGCAGTAACGTCATTATGGGTTATAAAAGGGCCCCTCAAACTAACTGATGCATCTCCTATCGCCTCACTACAACGTGCTGATTCAATAGATCAATCTGGCCAATTGTAGAAAACAATTAATGGCAAACAGGGACCATTTAAATGATGGTCACGGTGTTCTTTGAAGGACAAAGATTATTCCAGTAGGGCTGCAACCGACTCTGCCATCTGTGTTGTCGATTTCAATCTATTCATTAATTTGAATACCAATCGATTCAAACTAAATCTCAAGCGTGTCCAGCGACAATTTCTGTAAGCTGAAAATCTATTTTTTACGTGCCGCTTTTATAAGCAGTTTCTTCAATTTCCATGCAGAAAACACTATTCATGTGATATTTTTACATGATCAATCGATGAATCCTCGGCTCATCAATATGCCGGCTGGATATTTGGTAGCAGCCATATCCCCAACCTCCCCGCAGCAGACAGGCCGCGTCGATGGAGCTCATCGCCACACACACACACACACACGGCCTGGGATTACACGTCGACCGGGGATGGCGCCGCTTTGTTTGTGTTTGCATTTCCCCGAGACGCCGCCGCCACAGACACAGCGAGCCAGAGATGTCAGAGATAAACGGGCCTCTCAGAGCACTCTGGCTGATGAGACTGCAGGAGGCAGCGCTCTGATGCAGGGAGGAGAAGGCCGGGAGGAGGGAGGCCAGGGGGAAGAGAGGTAATAACAGGCCTGTATTAATCACATGCAAAACACACCGTGTGACGGGGGGAGGGGCGCACGCTGTTGACTAATTACAGACATTTTATTGATCCCCTAAAGGGGGGGAATGAATTTCCCCACAACACAACGGAGAAAGAGCTATTGGAAAGTTCACCAAAGTGTGGCAAATTAAAGTCAGTTTGGCAATAGAACATTTTTTATCCAAAATCCAGTGAATATTTTAATTTCCATGCTGTTCTAATGAGCACGTAGCGGTTAGACTTCTCCCTCATAGAGGCTCTCGGCGTGGAGTCAAACACCTTAACTACCACCCCGTCCCGTTGAGTCACCTTCCATCCAATTTATTAAATCGGCATGGAAACCGTCCCTGTGTCAAAGGACTGCTTATCCACGCTGGCTGGCTCAATATTTCAGCCATGGATTTCGTAGCACGTTTCCCGCCTCTCTGCCCAGATTAAAGCCTGCTGCAACACGCCGACACACAGCTGGCCAGTGATCCAATCGAATCCTGACAGATCTCGCCACATTCCACCAAGGTTTGACACACACACACACACACACACACACACACACACACACACACACACACACACACACACACACACACACACACACACACACACACACACACACACACACACACACACACACAAGAATTCGGTTCTAGCTCGTCTTTCACATAGCTACTCATTCATGTTAACGACATAATTTAACATGAAAAATGACTGAATGAGGAAACACAGGAAGTGAAAACTTGGCTAGGCTGCGGGGGTTGGGGTTTTGATCCAGTGGGAAGGGTGAGGCCAAACAATTTAAATTTAAGGTAAAAAAAATAAAAATAAGGGTGAGAGTGAATTCTGTTGAGTTTTTATTTTCCCCAGAAGGATTTCATTAGTGGCTAATCCCCAATAGCTGTGTGGTGTGGCTACAGCGGTTTAGGTGGCCAGCTGGGGCTTAGAGGGTCAATTATCCTGATAGGCGGGGGAGGCCTTCAGTAAACTTATGAGCTCATTAGCACCGTGGCAGTCATATGAACGACTCACGTAGAGTGGGGGGTCCCCGACTCTGATCAGACCTCATCCATTTAAATCACAGAGAAAATGTTAATTGAGTGACTAGGGTACGGTGAGATAGAAAATATACATATACAAGGTGTTTTGATGTGTTAAAGTAATGATTAATGATCGTGATGTGATTAATAATAATACATTCAACTTGTACAGCGCTTTTCCAAGTACTCAAAGCCAATTCACAGAACACAGCGTACAATTATTGCATAGGTATCTGTCAAATTAAAGACAAGTGTGTTGTCAACCAGAGGAACGATGAATGAAACTAAAGCCCTTCCACCGTCCAGTGAGTTACAACAAGCCAGAGGGGCAGCTAAGAGCAGGGGGGAGACCACAGGCAGCTGTCAACTCATTCACTAATGGTCCCACACACACACACACACACACAACCACACACACACTAGCCTATAATCTCCATAACTCCCCCTTGTACATAAATTCTCTCCCACACACACACCTGCATTATTGTGCACGTTTTGATTAATGAGCACAGTGGAATAGCTGTGAGGCAGATGAGCAGATTAGTCAAGTGTATCAGTGAAGCTGGATCACAGATCTGGATGCAATGCTTTCACAGGATAGATTTTTACCTATTTGTAACAAGCGCCTAAGTCCTATTCAATTCTATTTCAATTAGGATTATGCTCATGTATTCCTTTGGCATTGATCGTAGGACTTTTTTTTTTTCAAACGTTCAATCTAGATTTACAAATTGCTTTGATTGAGGATACCAATAGGAAAATGTATGAATGCACAAACATGCATTTGAAGTGTTTAGAGCTGAGGGACAACCCAAGTTGTCGATTTCAGAATACGTGCACTTTCTCTCCAGTCAAAGGCCTCCCACACCCTTTTGAGTAACACTAACAAGAAACAAGATTGATATTTTCATTTAGATTCTTTCATTCAGAATGCCCAATAGGCTTAGGTGGATTAAGCATCTGGGTGCGTGCGTGCGTGTTTGTTTGTTTGTTTGTGCGTGTGTGTCTGCGAGCCGCTAAACAAGCTCTGCGCAGCACACGAGTGTGTGAGTCATCGTGGACAATAGGTGCAGCGTACAAAAGGACCAAAGCGTAAATAAACACAAGCATCCTTGGCATTTCGCCGCCGCAAACATCCCTCGTAACGCCCCTGAAGTGTCGTTGTGCACGACACCAGCCAGCACTTTCCTCCTCCTCCACCTCCTCTGGCCTGTAAGAGGCCCTTTACAAACGCCTTCATTTAGTGATACTAAGCAGGAGTGGCTCAGTGACTCCATTCATCCCAGGTCAACCCAGGCAGTGAGCCGAACCCTCAGACGTTTCATTACCCCCCCGTCCTGTCTGTGGGGAGTGTGTGCAACAGGGGGGGGGGGGAGACACAGGAGAGGTGGGTGGGTGGAGGTCTGGAGGAGGGTGGAGGTCTGATGTGTTGATGGGACAGACAGGGCGGACAGGCGCAGAGAGACAGGCAAACACAGGCCGAGAGACAAATACAAGGAATAAATGAAGAAGCAGATAGATGCAAGAGGGTGAGGACAGAGTGTGAGACGGTCCTGGGGGGAGATATGCATCGGGGGGGGGGGGGGGGGGAGAGCGAGGAGGCGATGGAAGTGGTGTGACACGAGGGAGAGGGAACCCACACACGGGATTACCGCGGGAACAAAGGATTCTGAAACAAAAGTAATGAAACATCAGGTGGAAGCCTGGGCAAGGGGGGGCGGATGGAGCAGACCACAAAAACACAGAGCGAGGGGGAGTGTTAACAGCACCAGGGAAAAAGAGAAATCTAACAAGAATGAAGACCTAAAAAGAAATGTCAGAGAGGGAAAATAAAGACATAAGAATTAGGAAAAAAAAACAGCACATTACACGAACAGAGGAATTATAACAAGAGGTTAGAGCAAAAGACAAACGCAAAGCAAGGTGAAGGATAAGGTGGCTGCACCCATGTGACAGGGAAAGAACAGTAGGAGGAAGGAAGGAAGGAAGGAAGGAAGGAAATAAGGAAGGAAGTACAAGTAATCCCGGACTTGGGAGTGATTGACTGGGAGGTCAAAAGGTGAGAGAAAGGAAGTGAAGCAAGACAGCACGACAGAGGAGGTGGGCTCAGGGAGGAGCAGATGAAGAGTGAGAGGACAACGAGGATGAGAGAGAGAGCGAGAGAGAGAGCGAGAGAGCGAGAGAGAGAAGCAGAGCCGACGAGGAGCACGCGGCGGTGAACAGAAGGGGGAGGCATATGCAAGACTGCAGTTGGCAAGGAGAGATCGCAGGGACGCCACCGCTGGGAATAAAGAGTGTTGGCGCTGAGGAGGAGATGGAGACAGCAGTGCGGACGCACGGGAGGGGAGGAAAGGGTGGAGGGAGGGAGGGAGGGAGGGAGGGAGGGAGGGACGGAGGGTGGAACGAAGGGTGGGATTCAGGGTGGAGAGGGGAGAGGGTAACGACTAGGGGAGAAAATAATTAAGTATGGGAGGGAGGCGGAGAGTGTAAAATATGAAGAGTCTTGGATCTTACCATCACAGCTTTAAATCCAATAAGAAAACGTTGAATGAATACTTAATTGTGCTCTAGGCACCCGGAATTAGAGAGTGACTACTTAAAGAGTGCGTTGGTGTGTGTGTCTTCCAGTTGATCTCCATAGCCGAAGGTCATCTCCGCTCTCCACACAGATTACGATTTAAAAGATTAAATGAGAGCAGAAGGAGTTCAGGCCGCGCACGCACCAACAAAGAGACACACATGTGAGGACACGCTTAACAGCCCTCGCTCACGCACACATTTAACATAATCAACGCGTCAGGCAGAGCGCGCCGCCTCTTTTCAGGGAAAATAAACCCGATGTACTGTCTACGAAGCCACCATACATCCACCCATCGCGTGCCAAATATAATACCGTATTCGCTCGTGCGTGCCTTTTCATCTTGCTCCCTTCACACCCACCCAAGACTGAACACTGACATGGACATCAAGATCTGCCTTTCGTGCATGAATAAATCTGTGTACTTGGCTTTGAGAAGGAACCCGGACCAGATTTAATTCGCCGCATTATTCCACGCGTTGTGTGTTGTGTGCGTGAACGTGTGCGAGGGACGGGTATGGAAGTGTTGAGACAAGACGAGAACGTGTACAAACCGTGACACAAGAAAGGCGCAAGAAAACATCCAACTTAAACCCTTCCCCTTGGGAAGGGTTTCCATGGCTACAGAGTGCTTTTAACGTGAACGTGGGACGGAACCCATGGGGTGGATGGAGTGTGACACAGAGAGACCAGGAGACGGTACGAGTTTAGGACAGTATCCATTTTAAAATGCCATCAACTGCGACAGAATTCGTCCCAACCAATTAAACTCAATTTACCGATTATCTCCAATCCATATAACATCTACGGGACTGTTTCTAACCATTAATCTTTGCAATGTCCCAGCAGAGATCAGTAATGCGATAGCGGCGATGGCTTTAAAAAGGGACTCAAGCAAATGATGTTCCCAGCCTTTAAACGGTCTCACAATGCTTTTCTTTAAGCAAGGACGAACACACTCAAAACCAAACCGCACATGAGCCATATGGCAGGACTAAGCTGACAACAGGGCACCCGATCCCCTGCAGAAAACACAGCGGGGGGGCGGCAGGAACAGGCGACCCACACACACCAGAGTCCCACGGACAACAGGGCCAGTGGGAGGAACCAACAGAATGCAGAGGCTGTCACAGGTCCTCTTACAGCCAGCCAATCAACCTTCATCTATAATTCAGGAGAAACGGAAAACAGTGACAATGGGCTGATAAGATCCCAGATTAGCCGAGGGCAACGTTGGTGAAGAGAGGGATTAGATGACACGCGGGCGGGATGTGTCAGGGTCCGGGGTCCACTTTATTATGACAACTGATTAAAACAGGAAAATTAATAAACATGAATGAATCAGGGCGTTTTTTATCCGAACAAGGGCGCAATCGGGGGGGGCCTCGATTGCTCGTTCGCTTTCCACTCCTCGCCGGATGTGAGCGAGGGGTTCCCGAGAGGAACCCAAAGCCAACACATTGCTTTGTATCAAAAACACGTGAAGGACACTTTTCTGAAGAGGGTCTCGGGGACGGAATCTGCCCGTGTACGCAGGAAATGGCAAATTTAATGTCGTGCCCGGGATAAGTTAGTCAATATTTGCATATAAAAAGCAAGGCAAAGGTTTCTCGCGGGTAATGAATTATTAATGGGGGTTGAGGCTAGATCAGCGGTCTGTCAGTGGTCGATGGCGAGGGGGGCTGACGCGCGCCGTGTTTACCGGAGTACGCCCCGCTCCCTCAAGGACGCCACAGTCGTAAGGGAAAGAAAGGCTGTTGAACATTCCCACATGAAGCATCCAGATGTAGAAACATAAGTGGAAGACGTGTGGATGAAATGTGTGCCTGTGCGCACACGCACGCTTGTGTGTGTGCCTGTGTCCGTGTGTGTGTGTGCCTGTGTGCGCGTGCATGCGTGCCTGTATGCGTGCCTGTGTGCGCGTGCATGCGTGTGCTCATGTGTGTGTGCCTGCGCTTGTGTGCTGACTAAATCCTGACCTTATTTAACCCTCTTCCTTATTTAACACTCCTCTTGCTTTACTTAAGCATACATAAAATATAAATATGTAAATAAACAACTCAATCTTGCCACACGTGTCCCAACTCCACCCAGTGCCATTGAGCAACTAGAGGAAGCCCCCAGCCTTGTAATTGGAGGAGATCCAACGGGTGGTCCGCAAAGACTACCCAAGCAATCAATTATTCACACCTAACATAAACACGCTTCCCTTAAACCCTCTCCGCACGATGTGGGCAAAGACGGTAGCTGCGCTATTGCAAGTGTTGAACCCATTGGTTTCAATGATTTGTTTGTTTAACAACAACAACAACAACTACAACAACAACCCATCAATACCCAGCAGAGCAACTGCCATGACAGACCACCGCATCAGTCATTCATAATCATGGAGCCTGAAAATAAAAATGGCTGGAGAACGATCCTGAGTGCATTTATGAGGCTGAAGGCTACGCAGCCCAACGTCCCCCAGCGTTGGCAGAGACTAGTGTCAGGGTGTAGGCTATTTCCTCCTACTGCACGACGTGTTAGTGACACCACCACCACCAACACCACACACACACAGCTTCTCATGACATCACATTAACAGCAACTAGGACCAGCCTGCAGCTGTGTGTGTGTGTGTGTGTGTGTGTGTGTGTGTGTGTGTGTGTGTGTGTGTGTGTGTGTGTGTGTGTGTGTGTGTGTGTGTGTGTGTAATAAAGGATTTTATGTGGCAGTATGTGGAATGGAAGAGCTCGCTGAATGAGGAACGTGACAAGTTAAAGCTGCCGCATATTAACCCTGCGGTGTGCCTTCCTAGGATCACTAATCAGGAGAGGGAGAAGACATTTCAACAGGAGACGATCCATACAGGCAGCGAGCATATCAGAGTGTGAGAGCGACCAGGGCTGACAGGTGGCCAGGTTTACATCTACAAGCAGTAAGGACAAGACGAGTGTTCAGATAGTTAGTAGCTGGAGGGACGTGGGACCAGACAGTCGATAGTAAGTCCTAATTGTGTCACGCTGAAACTTTAATATGGAAAGATACAGACGCGGGCGGGTGACGCAGGCGACGACACTATAAAAAGCAGGAAGGGCACGCTGCATAATTTAGAGATCAATTATGACAGCCACAGAAGGCAGTAGGGAACACAAGGTCACATGGTACAGATGTGCTCCGCTGCATGTTGGTTAGATCTCCATAGCCTCTTGCATATTCTATCTGAGGACTAGCCAACGACAGTGTAGCCAAACATATTTGGTGGCTTCAAAATGTTATGTTTTTCGTCGCTGCACATCACATAGAGCAACATCATATTTTCCAATCTGAGCTCTCGTCTCAAGTGCATGAGTGAATTTCAAGAAATGTCATGATTGATGGATGACATTGACAATGCAACCATTGCTTCTCAAACAGTTCTAACAGTTCTAAACAGTTGCTAAACTTGACAGTCAGAGGTGTTCACAATGCACGTGGCCCGTGATTGAACGGGGTGTACTGAGGCGATATGCCAAACCATCTGGACAGACGGATGGTTTGATAGATCGACAGAGAGACAGGAAGACGGGGGGGGGGGGGGGGGGGTTGATAGATAAGACAGGAAAGGTATAAAGAGATAAGGACAGGGGATACAGTGGGGAAATCGAGGCTGATTAAGTAGAGACAGCGACATGGGTATAGCTACTAGCCAGCGGGCACACCAAGCTGTGATGTGATGTGATCGATGCAGAGGTGAACATCCAGGGGTGGAGGGACTGAACAGTACGAGTCAATGAGGACGATTAACAGATGTAGATAAATAAAGAAGATACTTCTTAATATATGGATGGACTGGTTGATGTTGTTTAGATGCAATGAGAAACGGATGAGTGAGAAGAGAGGATTGATGTATTAATGCATAGTTCTGAGGGGAGAAGGTAGAGGAATCAACATATGAGGTGGGAATGATTATATACATATGTCACGTTTTATGGGGGGAAAAAAGCCCTTATTTTGTGACCTTTGCAAAGCAACCATAGCGAAAGTAAATTACAGAAAAGTTGTTATGACACTAGGATTGTACGTGCTGCGCTGGATTAAAATAGTTTTGGGAAAACGAAAAAATACTTACTACACATGTTGTCTGGCGGGTGTTTAAGGTTGACTGGCTGCAGGAATGAGCCATTTTATTAAACTCTGATGGCTCAGGGTTTAAATTGTAACCTGATCTCACTATGCCTCGAATCCCAATGTCAAACGTATAAACAAATAATGACAAAATAGAAAGCGTCGTAAAATACATGAACAAACCCTGATGGATCCATGGATAGATCGCCAGACGAATGATACTAAATAATAGATTGCATCTCAAAGTAGGACTTAATGCACTGAGGGAGGGCCAGGGGCAACGGTATGAGAGGGGAAATGCTGAAGGACTATGAATGTAGGAATAGATTCATAAAATCCATTTATGCAGAGGTAGACTGACGGGCAGAGGCCAGTAGATGGAGAAACGTGTCAGTTGACTGAAGGGCAGCCCGGGGTTGGATGATGACTCTGTGGGGGTGGGGGGAGAGAGAGCGATGGGCGACAGAGACGGGCGACCCCATTGGTGGAACGAAGGAAAAGGCAGACGATCAGGAGAGAGGTGAGAGGTGGGGAGAGATTAATTCAAAAGAGGATGAATGTCACCGGCAACGGTGTGAAGGAAACGGAAAAGGAGCGGACATGAATTAACAGATGGTAAATGGAGGGAAGAAAGAGAAGACGAATGAATGTGTCTGACAACATAGGTGGATGATGGATAACCGATGGAAGAATAACAAAGATATACATACATGAATGGATAAACAGACAAATGGGAGCATATGGATGGACAAATAGTGGAGACGGAGGTGAAAAACACAAGGCAGGACTGTCAGAAGGGATTGACAGAGCACAGTCATAAAGAAACCGTATAAACCTTGGTTGTGTCGGAAATGCAACTCAATCAGTACACCTAGTAGTTAACACGTCAACGAGACAAATGTGAACCGTCAACAGTTCAAGGCGGAAAATGGCTCAATATCTGAGTTACCACAGATGGGAGAGCGGTTTTATTCTGGTGATCTGTCAGAATTCTTGTTTTGATCCTCAAGTACCCCACCCCCACCCCCACCCCCCCACACACACACACACACCTGACGGGGCTGCACTGTAAACAACAAGCCCCGAGGTTTGGCCCTCCCATTCAACGAGCGAGAGACAAGGAGAGACAGCGGGAGAGCGAGAGCACTGGGAAGAGGCAGGCGTGGAGAGAGGGGGAGAGAAAACCTTCATTTCACTCACCTCCCAAGATCCTCCTGGCGTGTCCGTTTGTTATCTTCACTTCCTTTCTAGTCTAGTCTTTCCGTCTGTCAATCTGTCCGGAATCACACCAGCGGTTTCGCTACCTGGAGAGACAGAAACATTTTGAGTGATCATGGACACACACACAGGTGCAGTCAAAAGAACCGTAAAGGTGAGTCCATAGAGACATCACACGCTTACTCTTATTTGATAACTTTAAATGGGAAAATCATACCAATACAAAAACATCAGTGCGAACAATTATGATAAATGGGTCATAACATCAATCCATTCATAAGAACGTCATTCAGGGAAAGCCTCAATGCCAAACAACATTTAAAATAGAGAAGCACCACGCGCCAGGATATATACAAGTCTATTTTGAAAGGATGCATTTAACATAAGAGTATTGTATCCTGAAATACACAGTGGAGGTGAATTCACAGCAGCAACCTTCTACAATGCAATACTGCGCTAGTCGTTTCATTCTACCAGCCAAGGCCGATCCCTTTTTCCCTGTGAATTGGTCATCAGCCTGGATGGCTTTGTGTGCCAATGTGAAGGGCAACACGTCACATGCAGAGCCTACATAATGTTCCCTCAGTTCATGGTTTTCAGCACTCACACGCCGATGCTGAATGGACACACAAAGGCCGGACCTTCCATGCACTATACAAGGTTGTTGATCATATGTTCCTGTGGATAGAGCGAAGGCAGAATCAACAGCAGAGGTAGAGACATTGACAACTCCGAAAAGGGTTGAATGATGGAGCGTCTTTCTATCAAAAGTAAAGTAAATATTAACAATAGTTCGGTCACTTTTCAACTGATGAAAGGCCTCCGCGGCATCAGAGCAATGTGTACATAAGTCATTCTGTTGTACCCTTCATAGTGCGCCCACAAAGCTTTCATTCTGACAAACATTTGGCTGCACTTTTGCTTTTTTTTCTTAACTAATCAATGTCCCTACATTTTCTGATACTATGATACTCAGAAAAAGCGAAAAATTTAGTTATGTTTTCTTCTTCTTTTCCAACTAAAATCCATGCAATTGCGCTTGGGAGCAAGGCAACAAAAATTATACAGGAGGGAAATATTAAGAAAGACGGACCCAAGGGAGCCATCACTTGCAAAGGAAAAGAGAAGAAAGTCTTGCCCTCGTATCGCCTCGCTCATTAGGAACTAAAGGAAATCCATCAGTCCAGATCCCAAACGGAATTACAAGGATCTAGTTAACAAACACCAAGAGAATAGAAGTTAGGGGAACTATTATGGGAACATTGTATAACTGCACCCAATAGACCCCTGGTAGCATTCTGGGTACATTACCCTACTTATACCCACAGGACCCGACAAACTCCTCTTCAGATAACAAGCATCTTACTGATATATTTAAATACCGTTGGTTCGTACGAGTACGTCCTTCCTTGTGCTTGCCTCTGATCTGTCATTACATTATCTAGCCAGATACTAGCCTTATGAAGATCAATGAAAACGACTTGCTAGCCCTCAGAGTGGGGAACGCAGAACGTCCATATCAAATGATCTGCCCGGATCAATATTTATAGGTAGGCTCTAAAGGTCCATGTATGTTCCTGTAAAATATGGTGTTTTTGTCTGACTAGATAGAAGCACAGATGCGGTTAATAGATATTGATACACATTTTTTCTAATTTTTTGAGATGAATGAAAAAGTCCCTCGTCTCTACTCTCTCTATATATATATATATATATATATATATATATATATATATATATATATATATAGATATATATATATCTGTCTGTGTCTTTGTGTGAGAGAATTGAACAGATTTAGACAAATAACTTATTGCAAGAACTAGGACAAAAGTTCCTCCACCATAATAGAGCAACTTTGTTTATTTTTTTGGAGCGTAACCAAGGGTGGGTGCCACATGTACGGCTGGTCCGACGGGGAATTCAGTGGCTCTGCAAGTCCAACAGGTTCCTGTTCTCTTCCTTGTCCTAATCAACCTCTCCGTTTCCCTACCTTTCATTCACACTGGCCCCACCATAAGACCCGCGTCAGCCAATTAGACAAATAAAAATTGATCAGAGCCCACCACATATCGATGTGCATTCACATCTTTCACACTAGGTACAGCTGTCTGCATGTCGGGGTGCGACAATGGAATGAGCTCCTATTTGGGTAGTTCAGGCAAATACCAACGTCACGGACCAACGCCCTGGCCCCATTTGTTCAACAACATCAGTTACGGGACAAGGTGTAACCAGGGAACAGCCCATTCAGACAAAACACAGGTATGTGTTGAGATGTTCAGGTTGGGTTACAGATGAAGGATAACATGGCTGGGGCTGCAGGTTTAATGGCTGCCACGGACAACCGGAAAATGTCGCAAGTTCATTCAACCGTAGCATAACACGTCTATTCAAATTCCAACGCACACATTCAAATTCCTTTAAAAAAATGTACAGTGTGAAGGATTTAGGGGACTCTAGTGAGTGGCATTGCAACCATCAGAATAACCTTGATCCCCCCTTTCCGTTGACGGTGGAGAAGTATGGTGTCTTGTGCTGGCCAGTAAGGTGCCGGTAAGGTACCATTTAGGTGCCAGTAAGGTACCAGTAAGGTGCAAGTAGGTATTTCCAAAATTATGACATTGTGTCAAGTGATGAGGTTTCTTGATTTTTTTCAAAACAATAGGTCATTACTTACTAAGTAAGCTAGCGATTCTGATTGTTAATCAAAAATGCTTTCCCTCCTGAGCTGTTGCTCCGCTCTGGGCGACTGTAGAAGCATGGCGGTGCAACATGGAGGGCTCCTGTGAACCAGACCCACTCCCTATGTTGATATAAAGGTCAATCAAAGGTAACAAGAACACGATTCTTATTTTCTTGGGATTATAGACTTTTTCAACATACTTGCATATAATATATTACATTTCTGCCAACCCTGTTCCGCTAGATTCCACTAAATTCTACACACTTCACCTTTAATAGAAAATGTGAATATTAAAAGTCCTACATGAAATATTTTTAAGAAACAACCCAACTGAAATAGGGGTCCGTCTGTTAACGAAAATCAATATTTACAGTAAGACTTCACAATCCATGGACCGTGGTTTTCCAACAATACAGAGTACACGAAACCAGTCATGAAGATGTCTGGTTCCGGTCAGCAGAATCGGTATAATTAAACCTCACAGATTCAAGTTAAAAACAGCACTCACAACCTATATACATGGCAAGGCCGCGTCCATCTCTGCAAATTCACTTCCAAACTGGACACCGGCCCAAATCACCTGGCCTTCAATCTGTCTGTCCATTAGTCCCTCTGTCTATCTGTGGAGGCCAGCTGCTCTGGGTTCCACACGCAGCGGCGGACAGACGCCTCCTAATTAAAACAAGCCCGCACAGTCTGCATCCTTCCGGTACCCAAAAGCCGCACGCGCCAACGTTGTGATTCCTCCCGCTCGCTCGCAATTCATCTCCACAAGAATGTAATTTAATTAGAACAGTCCTATCCAGCGGCATTTTGAGGTCAGAGGATCAGCGTGTGTATTCAGCAAGTGAGAACCGGGTGTCATTTAAGAATACTAAGCATGTCTGAGTTTTAATGGGTGACGTGTCCCACTGGGCCACACACACACACACACACACACACACACACACACACACACACACACACACACACACACACACACACACACACACACACACACACACACACACACACACACACACACACACACACACACACACACGGTGTAAGAACTCCCCATCAAAGCCACCATTTTATCTCCCTGAACCCTGGCGCATGATGCAACCCACATCCAGCAGCGTGGAGATTGAGAACAAAGCCTAGCTCAAAAATTGACCCTAGAAATGCAATTTTTTTTTGCCATCAATTTGTCTATAAAGGAAGACAATTCAAAGGATTTTTTAGACTGGAAGCCTTTTGCATTTCAAATTTCCTTCAGATTAGTCGTGGTTTGGTTGTCTTCCAAAGTTACTTGCACATATTGTATTGACAATAACAATAATAACATACTAAAGCTATAACAATAATAAATACCAAGCATTAGTATAAATTGTCGATTGTATCCAGTAACTTCAACTTAAGATGAATAATATCCAACATTACAAGTTGTGTGCAGCTAGGTACCACAATAACACTAGTAAAAGTGGAAGATTCATGCCCTCATATTTTGCTTTTCTTTGGCATTCCAAAAATGCTCTACAACACAGCACAAGCATGTGCAAACACCCTGCATACGTCTGACCATATATTATAGTCAGACTCAAAGATGCTACTAATCAAAGTCAATGTACACATAAAAGGTAATGAATGATAGAATGTGTTACTTCCTCTCAGTGAGACTGGCCAGAGACTAGATGCTTTGCAGCCTGTCCCTGCTAGTAATTACCAATCAGGAAATAGCTTGAGAGAGTGACAGACACACACACACACACACACACACTTTTGTATATCAACTGGTCAACTTCCAAATGCCTAAAATTCCTAGAGTTGATTGGGTTTACTGGGGTCAAGAATAGAGAACTGAAATTATTCAAATAAGGGACATAAAACAGCAAATGCATGTTAAGAACTCACACAAATGTGAATGTCTGCCTTTGATTCATAACACAATGTCTTCTTTTTTATGAAATCACACACCCACACACACACCTGACCTCCACAAAGAGGTCCCTGTGGCAGAAGCATTCAGGCCCGTTGCATGTCATCCATATACCAATAAAGAGTGGGCGGTGCTGTGTTTTCATGTGCCTGGGTGCAGGGGTGCCCCTATAGCCAGACTTGTAAAACACATTCACACAGGAGCTTTTGCATCGGGTTTAAACACTGCCACCTTCTACCCCTAGACAAACCCCTACACATACCCAGATTTAAGGAGTGCATTCCACACTTGCACCATGGCATTAATAATACATTCTGTATTGAACTTTTTAAAGTTTAAAGACATTGCACGGTCCAACCTGCTGAACCTAATGTGATTTAAACAGAGCTTAGCTCCTTTTCAAAGACGTTTCGCCTCTGATCGCAAGCAAACGGTTTTATTTTTGTCTAGACCAACTCTGTCTTTTAAATATATCGAGGACGGAAGAGGCTGTGATGCACCTGGTCGCTTGCAAGCAGCGCAGGGTCAATGGATCTCTGCCGCAGATTTAGATTCATGGAATTGGTGAGCGTATGTGGCACAGATCTAACTCGCCGCTTGATTATTGGGATTTCCAATGCACTTTGGCCACAAATTAAGATTAATTGGCTTGGTGACCATATGTGGTCACTGCAAATTGTTATGTAGATCAACCTCCTGCACTGCGATCTAAAATATTAACGATGGCTCTGAACGGTGATGGATGTGTCTTTGAAGCATGTCCAATCTCTGTAATGAGCCGTCCAATAGCAAAAAGAAAGACAAACTCTTCTAGATGATAGATCTACAGGTTTGATTTATGGTGGGCTCCTAATTAAAATCAGATTGCTTAATTAAATGATCAATATCAGAGTGCAGTTTAGCTTTAGATTTTCCATTCATAAAACCAGCAAAAAACATGCGACAATCCTGTGATATTAAACGTTCCAATGATCACAATTGTCTTCCGTCTGGTTGGCATAACATGGGAACGCACAAACAGAAAGATGGTCACATTTAAAAATACACATCTCCCCAGGGGCCCGGGGCCCCAGGGGCTGCCAGGGAGAGCCTTTCCAACGCGGTGCCATGAGGGTACACACACGTGTTCACCGCCTTCCGTCATGCGAGCGGATCAGCATCCTGGGGAATACGTGCCACTGTTCTCTGTAGGATGACACTGCATCCCCTACGATGGCTTGGACTAGTCTCCCTGTAACTAGGGCCGATCTCCTCGGTCCCCTTCAGACAGCAGCCCTCTCTCTCTGGGGGGCCTTGATGCTGCCGGGCCCCTGGTGAGCTGTGGTCACCTGGGACTTCAGCCTGTACAGGGCAACAAGATCCCTGTGACAGATCTCTAAACATAGTCATCAAAAGTGTGATTCATCATTGGAATAAGTACACCCATTAGTCCTCTACTGTTCTCTACTGGCTCCTAGAACTAACAGTACTCGTATCACTCGTTCTAACTGTTTTATTATGTCTAACGTTCCTTGGATCTGCATTACATTCGGTGAAAGTGCTTTTAAATCTTTTGCACCCTCTTCATGGTGTAAGCTACAGGATCACCTTAAACTGGAATCCCAAATCACCATGAACAATTACAAAAGCAGGATTAAGGACTACTTAACCACAAACTGTACATGTCCGGTTACTGAGCACTGACTTACTGACAAATGGAATTTATGCTTTATTGTGATTTGTCTTATTGTGTTTTGTGTCTTGTATTGTATTTTGAATGTGAATTTAGTTTTTTAAATGTTAAATGTGAAACGTATATGTTTATGCTGCTTGCATGGCCAGGACTCCCTTGAAAAAGAGATTTTAAATCTCAATGAGAAAATTTCCTGGTAAAATAAAGGTTAATAAAAATAAAAATAGTCCTATGATGATCCATTATGAAGTAGATACAATCCCTTTTCAAGGGATCAAATCACAATCTCTGAAGTCTCCAGCGGTGGCAAGGAGGACTTGAACCGGCTGTCCTAAGTGGGGTTTCTCTCTAGGCAATCTGGAGAGATGAGGGCCAGCCTATCTGGAGCCCAAGGGCAGTCTACCCCCGACAGCCGTCGGTGAAATCCCTCCCACCACGCGGTTCACCTTCACCACAGGACGTCCGTAATGGGACCATGGCAACGGATGAGGTGTGCACAACAGGGTTGCCACAGTCTTGAGGAGGTCCGCACACGTCCTCGTGGCAGCGTTGCAGTGCCACTGTCAGTCCGTTCGGTGTACGCTGTACCACTGCCTGGAGGCACCTCTCGGACATGTCATCAAGTCTATCTGCTGCAGAGACCTCTTCAAAAAAAAAAAACACCTTCCTGACCTTTGCCAGGAGGTTTGAGATGTGGTTAGCTGACATCGATTTAGAGCGAGCTTATGTCTGTGAGCACAGCATCCATCTATCCGTCTGTGGCCCGAGTCCAGCAACTTCAACAATATTGTTTATATATTAACCCCTTAACAACTTTCATACTGTAGCAGTGCAGCTTCTCTCGACTGTTCTCTCCTGTGTGTCCTTGAAGGTGTGTGTGTGTGTGTGTGTGTGTGTGTGTGTGTGTGTGTGTGTGTGTGTGTGTGTGTGTGTGTGTGTGTCTGTGTGTGTGTGTTCCTGGATCCCATATTGTCTAGTACAGAGAAGGACATCATATGTGCTACTCCAAGATAATATGATGCCCCTTAATAACCATGTATCCTTGGAGACACATCGTTACTCTATACATGCCTCTTTACATGCCTCTTCATATACAATAGCCTGTTACATAGGAAGCACGGATTTGTTCAATGTTAAATGATCGCCAAATGTCCAGAGGTCAGGGTTAGTGGATTTAGAACTGAAAACATTGCGTACCTACCCATATAAAAATATCCCTCTGTTGTCCCATTTTCGACCGGGGATAGATTAGAGCGTCCCAAATCCTGGGTGAGAGTCGTCCTTCGTAGCTCAGGTCCTTCACATAGGAACAACCTTAGACGAGGTGGCAGCAGAACAATGCAAGCCCACGACGGCTGACGCAGAGTGCTTCGGGACACCGATTGTTTCTGTGTGCGCAACCCTTGTGCTTTCCATCGCCGTGCAATGGGCTCGCACCGGTGACCTTGTCGGTTCTGCCCGGCGATGTTGCGACAACTCAGCCGCGACTTATTTTCCTCATTAGGGGTTTAATTGAATCCAATTAGAAGCCCGAGTCCAAGTAATCAAAAGGCAACCAATTGAATTTTCACTCCCCATATTTTGCTGAGCAGGCCGCAATTAATGAACCCTGTTGCTGTCCAATCCATCATGTTCGCCTGATTACTGACCACACACTGGGAGGACAGGGGGAAACAAAGGACTGACCAATAGCTGCTTCGCACAGTCCGTACCATACCCAACCGTTCACCAGTTGTCATGGCTATTGCTGGCTTTGCATCCATTCCTTGTAGGACGCGTTAAACACACATGAGAATCATGTGTAATGCCTAATTACTCATTGTTGTCAAGACAAATAATGCATTTGACATTAGAGATATGAGCAGGTGTGAGAGATTCATCTGCAATTGCCTCTTGAAAGATGCCCCACACCAATGACACACACACACACACACACACACACACACACACACACACACACACACACACACACACACACACACACACACACACACACACACACACACACACACACACACACACACACACACACACTCTTCCTGGGTGACATGACGGATACAAACAGGCCGAGATAAATGCATCAGTATGAAGCGCCCGCCATCTGCAAGCCGGCGAATAAACATACACAAAGAGCCCCGGCTTACGCCGCTGACATTTCTACACCCCATCTTCTACTGCCTCTGATCTATATCTGCTCTACTTCTCCTCACCTCGCTCCCTCCCACTCGCTCCCTCCATCCATCATCATTAGGGGGACGATAGATGACCCAGCTACATCTGCAGCCCCTCGACGACCCCCTCCCCCCGCCGCCCCACACAGCTCCCCCTCAGCAGTGGCAGAATGAGGAGAGACTAAGAGAAAGGTGAGGCAGAACAGGAGGGGGATGAGAGAGAGAGGGAGCGGGAGAGAGAGAGAGAGGGAATGAGGAGAGGCGAGGATAGAGGGGACAAAGGTAGAGGATGGATGAGCACAGAGAAGGTAACACTGAGAAAAGAGGAGGAGAGGACTGTGGCCCAGAGAAACGGAGAGATAACGGGGAGGGATACATTGGGAGGACACATAGAGGACAAAATATGGTCTCGCTCTCTAGAACATAAAAATAACTCGGGCTGCCTGGCGGAGCCCGCAAACTGGGTCAGAATATTCCCACTGAGCGCGGGGAGGCGCGTCGCCAAATGAGATGGAGCATGTGTGAGACCACGTGCACTCTCGAGAAAGTCTTTATGGAGCCGGAGACTGTATTTAGGGGCACCATGAATATTAGCGCCTGGTGCGGGTGGCTGGTGTTTGGAATTTCAAACGGGCTGTGGGGCTGGTGCATCTAATCCAGAGGGCTGCGTTGGGCCTGATAGCATGCCTATTTCTTGCATTGGCTTCCTTCTCCGTTTCAGTCTCTTCGACCGATCCATGCCTCCGTCATTTGAATCCTTTAGCCTGTATTTAGTCACCTCTGCCGTCGCAGCTAATAGCACCTATATAACCAATAGCACCTCTCAAAAGATTCAGCCCACCTCACTGCACCTTGCTTAACATATATTTTTTTAAAAGGCAGAAACGCTAGGATTGTAATCACTTTGCAATGAATGGCACATTTACGTGGATATTGCAATTATAATTTCTTCCGCCCTTCATAAATTGCCAATTCCACCCTTCTATTTTACAGATTAGCCACTAATACCACTAAGCCATTTCTGACGAGTAGAAAGGCTTAAAAAATAAAAAGATATGTATTACAAGTGAACATAAAACCAATATGCATTCCTATATGCTCCTACCACCAGACCAGGTCAATACAAACTAGTCAATACATAATCAATCGAATTAAATGTTTTCATCCAGAGACTTTAAAGCCTGTACTGTAGCAGCGTTGTGGGTTGGCAACATCTTGCAGATAAATTGCACACGGAATTAACCAGTTGTCACATTTTTCACTGCCAGAGTTCAGACATTGTTTTGAGGGCGTCAGCAATGCTGTGAAAAGGGCAGACAGAACGTATCATCACAAAGAGTGAATAACTACCATGGCCTTTTTAATGGCTCCCGCTAAAACATGCAGCCTTTCTCCCACCTTTTGGAAGCTGCTGTTGAGCGTGGTGGAGCAGGCAGCTAGTGCTTTGTGTGAACCCATCAGTGGTTAACAACAAAACTAAATAGGTTTTAAACTTGGAAAGACTACGACTTCTTTACCAAGCCGATCCACCTGCAGCAGGGCTCCGAAGAAGTAGACATGGCTGCAGCTCGCTAGATCGTCTTGGGGAACCAGAAATAGCCCCAGCTGACTCTGGCCATAAGTAATGCACTGCAGCACTGTTTCAGGGAGTCTTCGGTTCAGCCCGTTCATGCACTGTGCACTGGCTTGTCACTCAAGACATTTCAGAATTTTTAAGACTGGGTTATTTAAGAGGTAGGCCTCAGGACTGCGAGCAAAATGGTTGCATCGGTGCCAGTGAAAAAAGGAAAGTAATATTTAACAATTATTTGCTGAAGGCGAAGTGAATAGTGTGGAATAGCCCCTGAGACCCAAGGTCGACGGGGCTATTCCCTACTATTCACAGAGCCTGAGGGGAATAATTGTTTTAGTTGTCATTTGTCTTTATTAGCGATGAAAACAATATCCCGAGTTTGAGATCTCAATCATGGGATATTGCCCAATATCCCAAGATAGCAAACCAATCAAATTGCGCCATCTTAGGAGGTTCACGTGTAGCATATACTAAATACAAATATATTAAAGGATTCTCCCCAAATAGCTTCGTCACCATGTACCATTTAAAATACATTTAATTTTGAAACATTCTAATTGGTTAAAATACATGTTCTATTGGACACTTAAACACTTCAAAAAGCAAAACCGCAATACCACTCTCGCTCATGAAGAGTTCGTTGTTGACAAACAGATGTTGAGGCGCGGGGGGTAGAAAATAATAACCACCTACACAATAAAAACATTTGACAATTGATTTAAAGTGAGTGCATCAAATGAAGGTACACAGATGGAGGATACATGACAAAGGACATCGAAATACTGCGACAGAGCGACGAAAAAAGGGCCTGCGAACAAATTCGTGCCGGTGCCATCGAATGAAAAATGTTAGCGTTGCTCCCTGAGAGGTCCCTGTGTTTATGTGGCGTTATCTTGACTTGAGACCAAATATTTTGGTCTCACATCAAGAGTTAGCTTAACCAACCCCTCAACCCTGTTGCTTCCCCAACACTAACAGACACTATGCTCTTCTCGAAGCAGTGCAGCTTTTCTTCTCCCAGTCTCCAACAGAGAGGTCTCTCTCTCTTCCACAGAAACCAGAGTCATTAAAACAGTCTTACCCTTGTCCGGCGGGGTCTTAACAGCGAAACACAGCCCTACGGTGCCACTACAGTAGGCCTTTGACAGCAAACAGCTAGTGAAGGTCATTGAGAGAGCCAGCACCAGTCAATGCCCCTGTATCCCTTTCAACACATTCAGTGCGTGTCAAAAGGATGAGAAACAAGAGGTCCGCTGTTCGCGTGGTCAATGTCATACTGTGTCAGATCAATATTCACCGTTTTATAGGCATGTCATGGTTTGGCGGGATGCTATTGATGTCTGACATGTTCAACTTTACATAAAGAAAAAAAACTGTTCTTGAAATAAAATCCTAATTTGAAAAAAAAATAAGGATGTTTGTTGATCTTTACTTAAAGCATGATGTTATGGGTATATAGGATTGGGTATACATGATATAGGATTAGTTGATGGGATAACTATTACTTTAATACTACTTTATGATATACAGCAGTTTTCAAATGATGAAAAGTGAGATTATATCAAATTATATGATAATGACACTGGTTCATATTGTGAAGTTTGTTTCACACCTTTGACACAGAAAACCACCAATAGACACTAGTTTACGAAATCTTTTCCTGCTTTGGTACTTTTGTTGAAACATTTGAATTTCAAAAGGATTCTGAATCATTATAATAAAAAGATAAATTCTAATGGAACTTCTCAGTCTTTCAGAGAATAGTCTGCGATACACCTTCAAGCCATACTCCCCTGGCACACAGCCATTGGAACGACTTGAGAACAAATCAAGTCAGAGGCATGGTATTTCTGCCTTTAGAAGTATGTTGTAACATGAGAAATGTGATCTTTAGAAATCATCTATTCAATCTCCCCTTTGTCAAGATGCTGTGACAAGAGAGTCTGGTTTCTCTGGCATAATGCAGCACCTTCATTGCCTTCAATGCATGCAACTTCTTCTGAGTTTACATTACAATAGGGAGCAACTTGTGTGTGACGGGCTCATAAGAAAGGCCAACGCAGCCATTATTATAAAATAATAGCGGTGGGATTTAGATAACAAAACATTAAAGAGAGCGAAAGATTATCCTCAGATGAACTCTGATATCTGACTTGCATTCAGACCGAGAGGCGGAAATTAATTTGTAACCTCCATCGTGAAATCCATATTCATACAGTAGTGGTATAATGACTGCCTCCAAACAGCTTTGAAGATAACCCCTCTAGCACAGCATTAGTCTACTGTTAAACACCTTCCCCTCTCTGCAGATAACATTCACATCAAACAACACCTGTACACGCTGCCGTACTATAGCATCAGTGTAAAGGGCATGTTGGAAACGTGGATATACAACACGTATAATAAAAGGCAATATTTTGATCATAGCGCCATCATCCAAAAGATAGGCCTAGATGATAAATGATTTTACCACTGAATCATTCTTATCACGCTTACTGGCCGGACGGACCATTAACACTCTGGTTTGATAGTCTTCTCATCTATGGCCCTGCTCTCTTTTACTAATACCTGTCATAATCAATCACTGCATCTCAAGATAGCAGAATCTGCGATGATAAGAGCTAAGACAATAAAAAATACTTTGATCAAATAACTGTAGTCTTTGCGTCTGCTTTGAAGTCTGGATTTGACACAGCTTGTAAAACCCTCGCAGCTGGAGACACAGATTGGCTGAGCACGTCGGTACCGCCGATGCACCATTGACTCCTATCTGGTAGGACAGGACTGATCCCTGGTGTGTGTTGGTACATATGCATATGGACGGAGCGAGACCCCTGTGGTGCACTGCTCTGGCTCGGGGAGGGAGGGCTGATGTGGAAGGACATTATCAAGCTCACAACAAGCCATTAATGATTCGATGCGTTCAGGCAGAAACACATGCAGAAGGCCCGAGGGCCCGACTTCAAGTCGAACAGTAAACCAAACGTAATCACATGGCATGTGATAACTCCTTTCATACAAAAAACAGTGAGCCGTAAAATGCAAAAACACACAAATCGAATTACATGTCATGGGGGAAATATGGGGAATAGGAGAAAGCAGTTCACATGTTGATACTCACTCACTGCACTGATTACATTTCAGGTGACAATCTGATATTATCCATATCATTTAGACACACAGACGTGTCACCACACAGCCGTTTTGTTCTCCCAATATTGTTGTGTGGAAACAAAAAGCTCTGCTCACTAAGTATGTACAAGAGAACAAAATAAAGCAGCTTAACAGTTCAGAAATGTTTTGGCAAGTCTTTCCATGAAACCAGCAATTATCCTCTAAGCAGAGGTCAAGGGTCAGCCAACAGTAATAAACAGCTATAGACAGAAACAACGTTTTCTTATTGAACCACATTGTAGTGTGGAAATAGTGTTTTCCCCATGAACTACTAAATGTTCATTCCGACCGTACCCTACGAGGAAACGGTAGGGGCTTTCCAGGAAGAGTTTGTCAGACAATTTTGCTACATTTTAATACTAACATACTATATATTTGTAGGTACATAGTAGAAACATCCCTCTGTGATTTGTGGTTCTTTGACATTTTAAGAACCTCTTGCCCATCCCTTTGAAGAGGGCTGCTCAAACCTGTTCCCTGCTCAAACAGGTTTCCCTTTATAATTCCCAGACTATTAAAGCATTAAGAAAAGCACACACATTTTAAGTGGCATTTGGCAGGTAAAGAACCCCAACACTAAAGTTAAACTGAACAAATCCACAGGACAGGCCATCAACGTCTATGAATAATATTGGCTCAGGAAATGGTGTCCGTCAACTCTTGCATCTCAGCCGAACCGTCACTTAGAGGAAACGACTATCATCCAAGCTCTTCAGCTGTACCTGCTCTGCCAGTTAGTCCGGATTGGGAGGTTAACCTCACCTCAACTGGAGAGCGTGTCCATACGTTTCTTATTTCAACTCCATACGGTTCCTATTCAACTCCACACCACACCCCGATTCTTCGAGTCTTTACACATCCACTCGTTGTCACAACGAGTTTTGCTTGACCCATCGACTGTGCTGCCCCTGTTGTTCCCGATGAAGAGGAGCTGTCCTCGCCGGGTCAGCTCTGAACGAATAGCTCAGTCTTCCTGGAAGCCTGACTGGAGGCCAGCTTTAGTTTCTCCGGTCTAAGCTCTTATTCGACACAGAGGGTGGAGCAGAGGACCGGAGTCTGTGGGGGGGAGGGTGGAGGGAGGACGGCCGGCCTGCTTGGCATGCAGTGCACACACATGTGGTGTCAGCAGACTAAGCATGAACGTGGCAGTTGGATCGAGTTTAAGCTTATGTGTCGGGGGGCCGGGGCATGCGCGCATTGAGATGAGCGTCGGGGTTGATACTGAGCTACAGGAGAATCATGCGCCCGCGGATTGCCCTTGCAAATCACTGTCAGGTCCACGATGAAGGAGCCTGCTGTTGCAGATTCTCCATTCATTCACTCACTCAATCATTCAACCATCTGCAGCAATTTGTTTCTCCTTCGCTGCCTACCTCAGTTAGGCAGGGAGGTCTTTTTAAACTGGAAAAAAAAGAAATCTAACTGGTTTGTGTGAAAATAAGGGGACATTTTTCAGAAGTCAGAAGAATACTGAATTGGTCCAAAATAATTAACAAGCTAATTTCACCAGCTCGGACAGTGAGATAAACACAAATAGCAAACTGAGATTTTAACTTTAAATGATGGATGACTTTAAATGATGGAATGGAAATCTAAAAACATTTGACTTATTCTCTTCAGACTGTCAGCAAAACCCACAGTGAGAAGAGGGGATAAGAACGCATTAACTACTGCATTAGCGTTGTAACGTGGCAACACATGGAATAATTCTAGGGGTTGTGTGAGACTCATTTATTTGCATACAATTTGAATTAACTATAATAATAACAACATTCACAGCAGATGGACCAGGGCCCACCACCACTGCTGCTGCTGATATGCTGGAACTTCAACAACTGAAAAGGGTTTGATGTTGAGGTCATCAGATAACACTTTAAAATAGGGAAGGTCTTTTTTATTGTACCTGGAGAGAAACTGTGGACGTTTTAAATGTATGGAAATTATGGGGATTTGAACAATGTGGATTAGCCAAGAAAGAGTTCCCTGAATAAATATATAGATCAGACAATATGCTAAATAAGTGCTGAGGCATTTATTTTTGCTAATCTTTGTTTAATGCTGGGCGACGTTAGCGTATCCAAAGAGTTCACCTCAGGTGTGGTGTGGTGGAAGGTCCAAGGGACTTTGTCGGAAAGTGGCAGACCATACATGGCCACTGCATAGTCTCTGCTTGACTCCTCTCTACTCCCCTACTCATCCCCTCCATCTGGAGTTCTGGTTCAGATCTTGTGAGGCCTGTGTGCATGCACGGCTGAAGCTCACAAATCCGTTGGAGCAGTCGCTTTCTGCACCCTGCACTGAAAGTTGTTTATGAATCACAAACAGCGTGCATATAGTGGCCCATAAGCAGACAGCGGTACATGCACGGCGCTCTCCCGGTCACCGAGTGGGTGTGTTACGCATTCTGGTGCCCAGAGACCATCAGCGAAACCAGAGTCTGCAGACTAGCTCTCAGATTCCAGCACACAGCAGCACATTCGAAGTCTCATCTGGCCAGGAAATGCAGCTCTAATCCAATTGGCCGAAGCTTTAGTAAAAGCTTCCCTAATTGGCCCGACATGGCAACTGGCTGCCAAGGGTTCTACCAAGCAAAAATAATAAAGAAAAGTAAGACGTGGAGAAGTCCCAGGGGGACAGTGATAGAAAGAGAAAGAAAAAAGAAAGAAAGAAATAAAGAACAAGATAGAGTGCGACAGTTTAGAATATGTGTTTACTCTGCAATAAAAGCAGAGCAGTAAGGTCAATGGACAGGAGATTTATCTAGTTGGCCACGGTTCAGCTTTTACAGGCGCATGGCAGACGCCACTCCACCACAGCAGCACATGTGTGGAACGGAGATGAAACACACAGAATACGTTTGTTCTGCAAAAACCTAGCCCTGTTACATAACAGCACCGCGCAGTGATAAATCTAACGGATCGGAAAGCCAACAAACAAACCAGTTAGGCGGGGTGTCTCAAAAGTGGTTACTTCCAGCAATAACATGAAAGCCCGGTTTCTTCTGAAACTCTGCTGGAGGAGTGGGTTTATTTGCAGGTTGCAAAGACGGCTGATACTAGTGAGCATCATGAAGAGTGTTCTCACACGCTTATGGGATCAATGGCAATGTTGGCGTCAAGAGATTTATACCGGCCTTGTCCATATATATTTACATGTCTAAATTTGACCAACTTTGTTTTATTTCCTTTCTTCTTTCAAGTTCCTACCAATTCCCCCCTTAAAAAGCAGAGGCTAATTGTGTGGATTCTATTTGCAATTTAATTATATAATAATTATATGGAAATCGATGGCATATGGGTATTACTATGAGAAAAAAGAAAAGTGACTGAACGAATGTCAAATGATGAATCACAATCATTTTAGTCACTGTAATAGTCATTTTAGAAATGGTGACACAGTTTAGGGACAAACCCTTATTCAAAGACTAAAGATGATATAGTTGACAAGAGCCAAGGATGGCAGCTAATCACTTCAACAGCCTGACCGCAGGTGCTGCTTGGCTTGGCTAGGCTTGAGTATTGGCTGAATAAAAAAGTGAGATTGTGTAAAACATAGAAATAAGGAAAGAAAAAAAAACGCTCCATCTGAGTCAACAACACAGCGCCATGCATGATAAATAATGGATTGGAGTGCATGTACAAAATGCTACATTCATCCATTGCCATGCGGCTGAATGCTACACATTTGCTTCCAAGGAATATAGATACTAGAAACAGGATAACATATTGGGTACCCTTATTGTGAAAGAGGAGAAGCCTGCATGCGTCTATAGCCTATGTGCTTGATGCATTATTTTCTAGCTCGCCTGCAATACAAGCTCTCTGCCACCATCTGCCTCATCCTTCATGCTGTCAACACAAGAGAATATACAGCTGGCTCCATCTTTTATGAGAATAAGATCCACACACACACACACACACACACACACACACACACACACACACACACACACACAATTAAGGCAAAGAATAGTGGACCATTACACAATCCTAATATAATATACCATTAAAACCACTATAATGCTTCAGTAGCTGCAGGGCTGTAATTAATACTGAATGATAATGGACTGGCACAAAAACAGAATTGTCAGTCAAAATAACGAAAACAAAATGGCAATGAAAATATGCGGGCATAAGATAAAGGGACATCAGAAATACTGTAGATATAGCTTACATTACCACTGTCAATTCAACACATTGTGTGTGTGTGTGTGTGTGTGTGTGTGTGTGTGTGTGTGTGTGTGTGTGTGTGTGTGTGTGTGTGTGTGTGTTGAATTGGCAGTGGTTTAGAGTGAGAGACAAGGTGTTTATCACCATACTTCGTCGTTCTATTAAAATAAACATTTAACCGATATCTGAGAGGAGAGTACTGAATACCACGACAGCCTCCATGGTTAGGTATGCAAACAAGACACACACACACACACACACACACACACACACACACACACACACACACACACACACACACACACACACACACACACACACACACACACACACACACACACACACACACACACACACACACACACACACACACACACACACACCTTTGCCGCCGAGGAAGCAAAGCTGTGACGAAGAACCAGTAGGATGAAAAACAACATCCATTCCGAAAGAAAACCCGTGGATAAAATGGATTTACGTACATGAAAACAAAAATAGATAATTACGTCGTCGTTTATGTCGGAGGAATGATGATAGAAAATACAGCGACATTGGCAGTAAAGCGCGATGGTACGGAAGTATTTCAGATCAGACACCTGCTACTGAAGATGAACTGGAGACCGTTTGCGTTCGCAAATGATGACTTCAACTGGGATAAAACTGGAACAAAACTGGGCTAAAACTAGTCAACTACTAGGTTACAAGTGGACCCTGGCCAGGCTGACTTCAGGACCACACTGTTACGAGTCGGGAGTTTCAACACGTGCGAGTTCCTCTTTTCTAAACCACTTTACAGTCAGTCAAATGAACAAGCCCAGAAGACCAACATCTCCCCTAAAACAAGTGACCATTTGTCCACATGTTGAGAACTAATCCATAAACCACCAGCTCCACGTCTCGGCCAGTCGTCTCTGCCGTCAGCCAGCAGCGAGAAGCGCTAAAAAGTTAATTAAATATTACACTGTAGGCTACTGAATAAAGCGTGAGCCAGAAGACACCAACAACTTACGTGATAATTATAAGATGAGGATAGAAGGTCACCAAAATAGACATCCGATAATGTGACTTCAACACGTCTCTAACACCGCAGCGGGCTCTCCGACTCTACACGTCCAGCACCAGCGGCGGCACGAGAGCTTTGACCAGGCTGGATTCGCTATTTCCTTTCGCACGAGACAGCGCAACCAAGTCGGCGTAGTGCGCAGGCGCGGACAGGCTGAATTCATTCTAGACTAGTGCACAGTAGGCTGAGAGAGGATCCAGATTTTTAGCGATGTCCTGGTTTATCCTAAGGCCATTTCCGGTATCCTACTTCCTATACTCTGCCAGTTAACAATCCTTGTACCGAGACGATTGAGAAATCACAAGAATAACACGGACAAGGTGTATAACTATTTCTGACGAATAATTGGACGATGCAATATCCGAAACATGTTAACAGAACTCCCTCCCTCCGCTAAACCCATGTAACTGAAGGTCCCGCCCTCTTTCGCCAATAACGCTCATTTGGACCATCCCGTCCGGGGCGCCTGGGAACAACGACGTTAAGTGCATAGCGTCTAGTGTGGTATGCAATGGGGCAGATCAGGGACAATCCATGTTTACAAGAGGATAACAGCGGCGCACACGCCAGCGATATACACAACACTACTAATCCACACCGAGCCTTCATACAGGGAGGAGAATTGACGTTTTGCATCACGTGTTAAAACGTACAAACAGAGAACATGACAATTAAACTTTTTCAGACTGCTTTTGGACTAAAACGATTAGCATACTATATCCATAATAGTCCAGGTTTGGCAATTCAATCATCAACGTTGTAAATTACGATTTGGCATCACCTTTCTGCCTCTTCTGATTCTGCATTCGTTTCACCTATTGCTCTTGACTCCCTACAAGAAGAGTAGCATTACTCTCTTCTAGACACTCTTATAAATAATTCAGGATTACGAGCGGTCTTTGCTCGCTATAGCTGCAGCAGCACGCAAATATTGGCTTGCACACTGGAGCGACCCATACATCGCTATACTGGCGCCTCCGATTCAAAAAGAAAGAAAAGACGAAGTTCAATCAACATTCTGGGATCCAAATGGTTGTGTCTGGTCAGCCAGATCAGTCAAGGATTACGAGGCTTCAGTCAACTATCAATAGCCTGCGAGAGAGAGGGAGAGGGTGGGGGGTGGGGGGGGGAGGCGCGGAGTTTTAATGCGCAGACGGTGCAGAGCACAGCAACCAGCCGAGGCTGTTTGTCCTGAGCCCGATCCGCGAGGAAATCAACGATTTCTATCGAGCGGCCAAAAAAAAAAAAACATCCTCGGATAAGGCATCCTAGACTCACACACATCACAAAACAAGAGGCTTACGACTTCTAGGAAAGTGTAGCGAGACAACAATTACCTGGCACTCCGCTTTGCTTATTCTTTCGCCCCCGGTTGGTTGTTACCTCCTCCTCCAGTCAATGTGCTTTTCCCTGCCACCGCTCACTCAGTGCTTCTCACCGCTGAACGAGAATTTAGACAACGGATTGGATCACGTGGTCGCGCTCCGTTGTCCTAATTGGCGGAGCGGAGTGGTGGCACTTTCTCTTTTGCTATTATCAGCACCTGTACGACACGCATTAATGGAGTGAGGGATATGAATTGCAAGGATGATGATAAGAGGAGGACCAGATGCAACGACCGAACACAGACATACCTCAAACGAGATTGCTGTCTATTATTTTGGTTTGTATGCGCTAGTTTACTACTGGAATATAAGCTTTGAGACTTTTTTTTCCCCTCTGGAAAACAAAGTCACACAGAACACACACACACACACACACACACACACACAGGTGACTTAAAAAACACCATGCATGCATGAAGTTGTTGACATTTCGATTGGGGACAAAACAGTAGGCTTTAACTAAGAACAAGCCATATCTTATCTAAACATACAATTTGATTCATTTTTCTAATGTAACAACTTAAGTGTAAATATTATTCTAAGTCAAACAAAATGCATGCCGGCATCTTGCCTTTTGCGTATTGAGGCGTGAAAAAAAGACATCAAGCAGGGAACATTTCCATGGCTTTCTCGCAAAGCTCCTATGCAATTTAATGTGGTACTTAGATTCTGCTCTGCAGCCCAGGTCCATTTATTTACAGTGTGAAAATGTATGTATTCCTCCACCTAGAATCCACTCGACGGTAGCCTTCGACTTTCCATTCAGCCAGTAAGAATAGACATGAAAGGTGCGAGGCCTGTATATACAGCCACCTTTAGGAGGGCACCTATATAGACCTCATGTGGGCTGCATTATGCTTCTCTGCCATATGACTGTCAGGTCATATTGGAAAGAAGGGTTTCCCAGGGTTGTATTGCATCTCTTATTAGGAAGGGAGGATTGAGATGTGGTTAGATTGAACGACCAGACTTCTGTTCTCCTCTGTTCTCCTCTCCTGTCTCCTTCTCTGCTTTTCTCTTGATAACATTTGGCATAACGCGTGGTCTTTTTTTTTTTTATCAGGCCATCCTGGGTCCATTCATTATTAAAAATGTGAAATACATTTACACACATACACATTGGCACTTAATCTCGACTGCTTATACCTTAAGGGGTTACAAAGAAAGTAGGTTGTTTTCGATATCATCCAACATGATTTATGTTTTTTAAACTCTTTTGGTTGCGCAGGTTTGGTCAAGGCGTCGTGCTCTGGTGGACACACACAGGGTAGACCTCGACCCACCCACCAGCAGACCATCCGGCCCCCCATGTTTCATACAGTATGTACAAGCATCAATGGTAATAGCTCTGCTTACAGTGGGGGGCCGTCTGTGTACGGGAGACAAGAGAGTGTTGGCCGGGTGGGAGGGGGGGGTTATTATACAGAACAAAAGATGAAGAGAGCCGGCTCTTCCCTTCTGTTCCCTTCTCCCTCGTCTTCACCCACACCGTCTCCTCCCTCCCTCCCTCCCTCCCCCCCTCTCCCTCCCACACCACGCTTGACATCTGACACCCTTCGGGAGACCTCTCCGTACTGTATCCATTCCTTCCTTCCTTTCCTTTTTCTACTTAAATGACACATACCTGAAAACGGACACATATACACACACACATACACACAGACACACACGTGTAAACACAGACACACACACTTGATGGTTTGTGTGTGTGTGTGTGTGTGTGTGCTATTTTCAAGTATCAGAGATATGTGCCAAGTGGCAAAAAATAATAAGGCAGAAGGACAGATAGACTATTTTGGCATGTAAGATAAACATACAGAGAGAGAGTGTGTGTGTGTGTGTGTGTGTGTGTGTGTGTGTGTGTATGGGAGAGAAAGAGAGAGGGTGTGAGAGAGAGAGAGAGAGAGAGAGAGAGAGAGAGAGAGAGAGAGAGAGAGAGGAAAGAGAGGGAGAGAGAGAGCGAGGGAGAGAGACAAGGGAAAGAGAGGGAGACAGAGTGAGAGAGAGTGAGAGTCTGGACTACTGTGTGGAGGAGGTCACAGCATGTGTGAATCAACCCTTCCCATAATGCACCTGGCTGTCTGACCGCTACTAGGTTCTCTTGGAAAGTTTTGCATCAGCTTCTGTGTGTGTTCGCGTGTGTGTGTGGCTGTGTGTGTATGTGTGTGTGTGTGTGTGTGTGTGTGTGCAAGTCTTGCTTGCCTGGACCAAGTCTGACAAGGAGCAGATGGCAGTCCCAGCATGGCATGGGCATAAAATCAGGTGGCTATACACACACACACACACACACACACACACACACACACACACACACACACACACACACACACACACGCACACTTAAACACACACTCACACATTTCGCACACAGACACACGCACACTCACAAACACACATAAAGGGTATGCCAGTAGAGTGAAAGAAAAGGTTGGCCAGAAGCTTGTGATGAATATTAATTAGAATGTTACATATATTTCATTACCACATGTAATGCTTCTAATACGACAGGACATCGACAAACATAGATCTGCACAGGAAAATGATGGTAAACAAGTATGTTTTCAATGACAGTACTGGCAGCAAATGGAGTAAAAAAATACTAAATAGATTGAATGAGGTTAGAATTTAGAATGGAATCAGAATCATAGCTGACTTCAAAGACCCTTAATAAGTTACTCTCATGGCCCCAGAAAGGGAAATGGATTTTTATTTCACCACAAATGTCAAGTTTCGTCACAGATCCCTTCACAACACATTGTATTTTTAATGGTAAAAACCTTCAGGAATATATCCCAAAACAAGGTTTTCACGACACAGTGACTCATCTGCCTTTGATGAGAGAGGTGGAGGATACAGCTTTAAGAATTCTGGAATGATGGGGAGTCGAGACATTCCCAAAAACAATAAAATAACAAGGCCTTATAAATCTGGTCTCCATATTCCAGCAATCACTTGACAGGCGGGAAGACTGCAGTACGTAAGTGCTGTCAGGATACTACCCTTACGTACCTTTATATATGCCTGTATTACGCAGCCTTATGTACTATATAGTTATTATATGCTATACACATGCATTGCCTTATGTGGTACTCATTCATGACATTTACTGCACATTACAGCCTCATGCACTATATATTTATTGCATGTAATACACATGTATGACATAGCTCAGACATGTGGGCATTCAAATATTGCAATAAGGCCAGTGTGGGCGCAGATATCATCCATAACGTGTGTGATTGTATTGACCGTTTGTGCTGAATTGAATAATAATTATGACTTTATTTCTCTTTCATGCATGTTATTTTTCATGCAGGTCAATGAAAAATATTAAAACGAAGCTAATTAAAACAAAGTTAAATAACAGAACAGGTATTTAAAAATCAATATCAATAAATGATCACGCTTTAAATGACAAGGTTGTTTGTTTCAGTTCCTCACACAATGCAAGGCTGTTGTTTATGGCGCAATTGTGGAACAAGGAGAACTAGGCCCTGGTCACGTGTGGTGTAACCCTAACCCACTCTTCCATTAGTACAAAGACAACAACGAGCAATGTGAACGATGAGTCACCTACGTTTACATTTACATTTACATTTAGGGCATTTAGCAGACGCTTTTGTCCAAAGTGACTTTCAACGGTTAATACACATGACGGCGGAGTCAACCATGCAAGGCGAAAGCCAGCTTGTCAGGTGCAGTCAGGGTGAGCTGTCTCGCTCAGGGACACATCGACACTCAGCTAGGAGGAGCCGGGATTGAACTAGCAACCTCCCGGTTACAAGTCAATGTGCTCGACCTCCAGAGCAAAGCCGCCCCCCAAGTGATGTTTCTTAATATCGTCTTAATGCACCTCTGTATCGATCAGTTCACACTACTGGCCTGCCCATGAGCAAGGCAAGGGCACTATGTGTGGAGTTGGTTCCCGGGCACTGCCTTGTTGCAATTTACTTTCCCCACAGGATCAATAAAGTACGTCAAATCTTGCTTATTTGTTATGATGTATTTACAGTGAAAAAGCCCATGCTTTCACATTTCCTCGCTAATTAAAAAAGCTGCCTGATTTGAATTGCAAAAGGCCAGCGTGTCAATACAAACAAAGACATCATCCATCTTTTCCAAAGCATTTTAATAACACTTTGCCTGAATGCTATTCAACACGCGACAGTACCAGCGTCACGCAGGTGTCATGAGGGATATGTTAGCCGTGCTCTATTGTTGTCTCTTCTGTTAATACATAAAACCCAAGGAACACACACACACATTAAATTGCTGACAAACGTGTACACGCACACAACCTAAACTCCCCAAAAAACACGCACTCACACACACACACACACACACACACACACACGCACGCACGCACACACGCACGCACGCATGCACGCACACACACACACACACACACACACACACACACACACACACACACACACACACACACACACACACACACACACACACACACACACACACACACACACACAGTGTGTGGGTGAGGAGGACATCTCCATTGTTGAACATGACAAATGAGGCCAGCTGGAAACACAGCCTCTGTTTCCTCTTTGGAGTCAAGAATGACAAACCTTCTGTTGAGTGATCTTACATTTATTTCATTTCAAAATCCTCCAATACATCCATCAACAAGGTAATCTACCCATCAATACATATATCAATGCATCTATCCCTATATCTTTCTGCCTAATATCTAATAATGTCTCATATCTATCTATCTATCTATCTATCTATCTATCTATCTATCTATCTATCTATCTATCTATCTATCTATCTATCTGTCTGTCTGTCTGTCTGTCTGTCTGTCTGTCTGTCTCTCTCTCTCTCTCTCTCTCTCTCTCTCTATCTATCTATCTGTATGTCTATCTACCTGTATATCTATCTCTCATTCTACTGTATCTGTCTATGTATCTGTCTATCTTTCCATCCATCTATCTGTCTGTGGGTCAGATCAATCTCAAGGACAGGACTGACATTCATCTATGTAACAGCTGTATAACAGCATCCTTGGCAAGAGAAACTGTACTCTCTACTAAAATATAATAATTGAAAATGTCCCATTATAGCAATATAAATTCTGCTCAACATTTGACAGAGCAATTAACATCTTCGAGACTGGAGAGTAGGCTGCGAATTGCATCGCTACAATTATTGATTCCCTCCCATTTGCCAACCACTTGTTTTTATAAATCACTGCTAATTCGCACACTTTTCTGTTCCAGACAACTTCTGCCAATCTGTTGAACAAGCATTTCTGTGACAGGCGGCAACAACACTAATGAAAGAAACTTTTTTTTTTTTCAACTCCTTGGCATTCATCGGGCTTTCAATTACCATTGTGTTATCAAATATTTCCCATTGTGCAACTTTACCCGCAAGCCGTAGCCCATAGAGCAAATCCACATGGGCTGACTGATACCGGCTGTGTCTAATGTAGGAGCTGCTGCTTTCAGAGCTTTGCGTCATGTAGCCCGTGGCCGTGGGTTTGGTTCATCTACAGCCTAAACACAACCTGAATAAGATTGGGAGTGTTTCAGATGTGTGTCTGTGTTAATTTATGTGTGTGTGTGTGTGTGTGTGTGTGTGTGTGTGTTTCTGTGTTCACACTATTCATTCAGTTCACACGCTCCAATTCCAAATCAGTTTTCCACAACCATGGATTGGCGACTGAAACATGGCCGACCGAGTGGGCTATAATGGGATCCTTAATTGATGCACTCTGCCTCCTCCAGCTGTAGAGGTCAGAGGGTTGGCGGGTCACAGATCAGTGACCTTTAACCTTCCTGGTGGGCTCCAGTGCGCTGCCGAATGACACTGCGGTAGCTGACTTGGCGCTAGGGGACTTCCAGCTGAAGGTCCTTGATCCCCTGTCTGAGCTGCCATTCGTCTCACAGAGACGCAGCGCTGATTTACTGAGTCAAGAACCACCTACTGGTCAGGAAGAGGTCTGGATTGACACCAAAGCATGACCAATCACGGAGCATATGCTGGGGAACAGTACGTCTAGAAAAATAGAACCATGGGAGAAACTAAATGGATCAAATCAAAATGGATTAAACGCACCGATTAATCGGTGCATTTATCGGGATGCACCGATTAATCGGACGGTCTTCGGTATCGCTTGATATTCACTGTGTTCACTGCCATCGGGAAATAAGATGACATTCACAGATGGCAGTGGCCGATGTTTATCTGTCACATGAATGTTGCGTTGGCTTAATGTTGTGTTGGTTATTTGCGGTTTGACTAGCAGTTTGTGAGAATATCCAACAGGTGGTAGGGTACTATATCACCACACATAACAGCCGCGGGCAGGACAGGACTCTTGCATGATGATGTTAGCTGGCAGGTGCCGCACTCACATGTGGGATGTTTACAAATGAAAGTGAAAGAAAATGTCAGGTTGCAGGGCTGCCAAATTTTGGGTTTTGGCTGGAGTGAGATTCTGTAGAATCTTGTAATGCATAACTTTATAGCAGGGTCCGTGGGCGATCAGGGTTGGATGTGTGGCGTGTGTGCATGTATAAGCAGGCAAAAACGTGTGTCACACGGTGAAACCGTGAGAGTTGGCAGCTCTGAGGTTGTGTGGGAATATTCACTATCTGGGAGAAAGAACAGCGATATGCAGTTTATAAGACATGTTCCAGTGACATTCCAAGATGACTACAACCAAGAATTTTAACACATCAAATCTCATCAGCATTTTGAAAAGCAGATAGGGAGATGTGTAAGTTCATCAACCTTTCTCCGCTAACTCAGAATTAGCTAACAAAATGAAAGTTTGCGAGACAGACAAACAAAGAATCACAGAATATAAAACCTACCTGCAATGTGCCACTATGCTCTTGCGACGCAAACAAGCCAAGCCCACATTACTGTCAGCTGTATTATTATTACTTTGACGTGTCGGGCGAGATTACAGTGTAAATGGGATTCAGAACGTAATGGTTTCATTGCAGAATAAAAATAAATTCTGCAATTGAAAATGCTACGGCAATGAAACTATTCCTTGCGACTGTGCTTGTCTTCTGCCATAATAGTGTCATTCAATCTGCAAATAAATGATCGCACTTCCATTTGTGTTAATGAATGAATGAATGAATGCATTTTTATTGGTCGTAACCAAAGGGTAGGGGCAGAAGCTTCAGCATATCAAGCCCCCCCTTCTCACATTTTTAAGAGTAACAAACAAATGTCATGCATACAGTGTGTTTGCATATACATACACTTACCTACATATATGCATACATACATACACGCCTACATATACCCATAAGGGTCAATACTTATATCCAGCACATTTCCACCATAAGATAGAAAATATCCTAAATAATGATGATATCCATAATGAGAATAACGATGTTCATCATCATCACCTTTATCAACAGTCTCATAGAGTGATACTACTGGTAATCATTGTCTGTACTTATCTAGTGTCATGTCTTTGAACCCTTTTTTCTCATGTCTCTGAACCCGTGTTGTCTAATAAAACATCAAAATAAGTTGAAAGTAAACAATATATCCAGAGAAGCCGGTGCAACGAGTAGAAATAGGTCAAATACACTGTGTCAGAAAAAGGTCAAACTCAATTTAATAATCTGTCTGGCAGATTGAAACAAAATCTGTTCCAATTTAACGGCCTGTTGAGTTCATGGAAGGAAAACCTCCAGTTTTTAATCGGCTGTAGCATGTGATTATTTACTACACGCAAAAGAGGTGAGCGTGAGTAAGCAGGATGTAATCAGCACGCCTTAGACACCAGTCAAAGCCCCGTGATCCGCTGGTTGCACAGGTAACTTCTCTCACACTTCTCTCCCCGTTTGAACAACCGACAAGAGAAGTCAGCTTATCAGAGGCGTCGGCTGCGCACGTGATACACAAACATCGGAATTGGTATGAGCTATCAGCCAAATTAATATTTGAAACATCGGTATCAACCAAGAATTTCCCAATCTCTGCATTTAAAATGGGATTTAAAACAACGGCCCAGCTGTCTAGAGTCAAATTGAAGATAACGCTTCAGACTCAAATATAAACCCATGGTCGTAAATAACAGCATAAACCTGATTAATCCATGTCACCCTGGAGCAACGTCTCCATTTCTGTGAGTCTTGAATCTTGAATCTTGAATCTTGTCGAGCAATACAATGCACGTACAGCTTCTCTGTATCAGACAGTCAGGACAAATGAATCAAAGAAGCTGAGACTAATCTGCCACTAACAGAATGACGGCCATCCTAATAGATCTGGTCTGTGGTCTGGTAGACAGGCAAGAGGCGGGCTCCCCCTCCGTCAGATGGATGAGCGTATCTGTGCTGCTCTGAGTACATCTGGAGTCCTAAGGGGCATTAGCAGTCGGATAGGCGTCAACGCCTCACCCTTAGATCAACAACAGCTGAGGAAACGGGATGGATTGAGATAGAGAGATATAGACATGTAGATAAACAGCAGTACTGCAGACGTTTTTAGAGACTTCCAGTGACTTCAGATATGTGCCAACGTTGAACTGAAACCACACAGGAAGTGGAGGTTGATGTACGCATACCCAGGGTGTAAAACAAGATCGAAGGGAACACATTAGCATGCTTTGCAAAAAACCAACAGGTAGTTAGTCACCGTGCTTCAGGCCACAGTGCTTCGTTCATTATGGGCTGGCTGCGGTTCAATCGGCAATAAATAAGAGTGCATCTTGCTCACGGGTGACTACAGGTAGATGGTAAACATTGCCTTCCGGCTGGGAGTGGCTCACCCAGGTCAGGAACATATCGCCCCCTAGACAGATGTGGATAAGGTTGTATACAGATGGACGGACGGACAGATGGGCCCCGACGAAGCCCCTGGTCTGACCGGAGGGCTCGTTGCAACCTTGCACCCGATTGGCTACTTTGAAACCAAGCTGAAGTGACCTGTACCTCACATCCCCCGTAACCCTCCCCCCTGCCCTCCCCCTTTCTGGTGTAAACATGTTGGTCC